>NW_005842688.1:410542-436291 GCF_000455745.1 Alligator sinensis | reverse complement strand
GTAGGGCTTGGTCTGCAGGCCCTTAACCATACGAGTGTCCCTTTTCTGGACCCTCTCCAGGTTATCCGCATCCTTCTTGAAGTGTGGCGCCCAGAATTGCATGCAGTACTCCAACTGCGGTCTGACCAGTGCCCGATAGAGGGGAAGTAACACCTCCTTGGACCTATTTGTCATGCATCTGCTGATGCACGATAAAGTGCCATTGGCTTTTCTGATGGCTTCGTCACACTGCCGACTCATGTTCATCTTGGAGTCCACTAGAACTCCAAGATCCCTTTCCACTTCCGTGCCACCCAGCAGGTCATTTCCTAGGCAGTAGGTGTGCTGGACATTTTTCCTCCCTAGGTGCAGCACTTTGCATTTCTCCTTGTTGAACTGCATTCTATTGTTTTCTGCCCACTTGTCTAACCTGTCCAGGTCTGCTTGCAGCTGTTCCCTGCCCTCCGTCGTGTCCACTTCTCCCCATAGCTTTGTGTCATCTGCAAACTTGGACAGAGTACATTTCACTCCCTCGTCCAAGTCGCTGATGAAGACATTAAAGAGTATCGGTCCCAGGACCGAGCCCTGCGGGACCCCACTGCCCACACCCTTCCAGGTCGAAGCCGACCCATCCACCACGACTCTCTGGGTGCGACCCTCCAGCCAATTCGCCACCCACCAGACTGTGTAGTCATCCAAGTCACAGCCTCTTAACTTGTTCACCAGTATGGGGTGGGATACCGTATCGAAGGCCTTCCTGAAGTCTAAGTATATGACATCCACCCCTCCTCCTGTGTCCAGGCATTTCATAACCTGGTCATAAAAAGAGACTAGACTAGACTAGATCTGCCCTGGACTGGCCCTGCATGCTACATATGGTATGTGGAGTCAGTCGGTTGTGCTTTCCACACAGTATGCAGGGCTGGAGCCAACACATGTGCTGCATACAACACACAAGGCCAGTCCAGTGAGTGTGCTGCATGCAATGCACAGGACTGATTGGCACAGGTGCCCCATGCAGTGTGTGACCTGGACCAGACCTGTGCACCGTGTGCACCATGCACACCAGCTCCAGTCATAGGCATTGGGTATAGCACATACCAGACCAGCACCACACTCCACATGCAGTGCACAGGGCTGAAGCCAGCATGTTCTGCTTGCAGCACAGAGCACCGGTCCAAGACCTACCTGCAGCAGTGCAGGCCAGATCGTAGAGCTCCGCGGGCTGTATCTTTAACACTCCTGACCTAGTCCATCCATTCAGAAATCACAAGCCTGGTCCTCAAAAGATCATGAGACTGGCTTACAAATTATTATTTTAGAAATCTTTGGGGGGGTTTTATTTCTGTTCTGGTTTTTGAGCCTATACAAGACTTTATTTTGTTGTCAAGCTTTCCTCCACAATCATGAAGTCTAGAAACGTACACTTAAAAATGAAGTTAATGCAATATCTCTTTTTTAATCACTCAATGTATGGAGCTGGAGTTTGAAGTAAAATGCTAAATATCTCGAGACTTGCAATGATGCTATGAGAGCTGGTAACAATGGGTTTTTGGTAATGGTAGGAAGTGTGCCAAAGGCCCCACAGGCTTCTCTCTGCTGGTGGCCTGCAGCTGAGCTAAACCTGGTGAACAACCAGCATGAACTCCAGCTACAGAGAGGGACAGTTTAATAGTGGTAGAGGTGGAAGTGCCCTAGCAGACAGTGAGGGGTCCCTGTCCCCCCCTCCCTGTCCCACCGGCAGGGACCTGAGCTGGGATCTGTCCAACGCTCCCCTCTTGCTGCTGCAGCAGCGGGGCCGGGATGCATCCAGATGCCGGCCAGCATGGCCCCCTGAGGCAGAGGGTGCAAGTGGGCCGGGGGCGGTATTCCCCCATCTGCCCCCAGGGGACTACAGTCAGTGTCTGCCGGCCTGGGCCACTGACAAGCACTCCCTGCACCGGGTGAATGGTGGAATAAGCAACATCCCTGCCCACTTTGTCAGAAGAGAGAGGGAGAGGGCAATAACCCCCTTCCTGCTCCCTTGGAGGTTTCTGGCTATAAGGCTTTACCCTTCCGCTCAGGGTCAGACCAGTGCCGTATTCGGGGTCAGGAAGCAATTTTACCCCATGATCAGATTGCTATAGACTGTGGGGGTTTGGGGCTTCTTCTGTAGTGAGAGGCATGGCCCTCCTCTTGGGATCTCTTGAGCATATATTAACAATTGTGAGCATATATTAACAATTGTTACAGCAGCAGGACATTGGCTGCCATGGTCCCACTTCTTCACCTGTGGCAGGTTAGGGTGCTATGTCATGTGTTGTCAGGGTTGACCATAGTTTTGCTAAGAGGTCAGACAATGGATTTGCACAGGCTGGTTTGGATAGAGATGATCCTGCTTCAGGCACAGGGTTAGAATAGATAACCTATGGAGGTCTCTTCCGGCCCCACGTCTCTCTGATTCTATGATTTATGAGCTATCAGGTAAGTAACCATGAATCTTTACATCAAGAGTATAGATAATTTGTCCTTTCTAAGTTGTTCTAAAAGAAAAAAAAGACAGCTCTGCATTGGTAGGATATGCTGTTTTGTCAGTGCTTGACCTGCATGCTTTTCACGTTATTTATCTTTGAACAAAGTACAATATAGTATAAAAGTAATATTGGTATTTAAAAGAAAAACAGGCATGAACACACACATTTTCTAAGCATGTATTTGTCTGCATAGTTACAGAGGTAAAATAGGATGCATAGTAAATGCCTCATCCAAAAATCAATTAAAGCTGGAGCTGGGCCAGATTTTTTTTTTCAATAAATTGTCAATTCACTAGAAATGCAGTTTCAACAGATTAAAAATTAATTGATCATTTGATACCTTCAGATTAATAAAACTGTAAAAAAGGTTCTGAAAACTCAAAACATTTCAAGTTTTCATTTCAAAGTGACATTTTTGAAGGTTCAGGGCTAGAGACAGGCATTCAAAAAGCTGGAGCCTGAATTGATTCAATCTTTGCAGGTTAGTCTAACCTGCCTAGATTGAACCAATTCGCAAATGGATACATACTCAAGAAATGCAGGCACTGACTCCAGCAGCTGAGCAGCAGGCTGTGGGGGGGTCAAGTGGAAAGCAACTGGAGCTGAAGCGAGAGATCTGTGCGCTGGGCAGAAGCTGCAGGGCTAACACTTCCACACACCCACCCAGAGCCGTGCAGCAGTGGCAGTAGCAGCTGGAGGTGAGGGTTGCAGAAGAGCCCTCCCGGCCCTGGCCAGTGCACAGCCTGTAGTGAGGCTACAGCCAGCAGGTGCTACACAGGACAGGGGCATGGCAGGGGCTACAAACGCCGGCAGCTCCATGCTGGCCCAGGCAGCCCGCTGCTTGGCTAGCCAGAACCCACAGCCCCCAGTCTGAGCCAAGGGCATCCCACTGGATTGGGGAAGGGGGCAAATGCCTGATGGGCTGTTACAGCTTAGCCAGGCAGACCTCAGCTGTGGTCCCCTTCCCTGCTCCCTTGCCTCAGGAGGCCATGCCAGCTGATGTCTGGTCACGTCCCTGCCCCTGGCTAGAGAGCAGAGGGGCAGGGCCAGCCCTGTTCTCTGGAGCAGAGAGCACAGTCTAGCCCAAGAGCATGCTGGGATGCTGGTGGATTCTGGATCAACTTAAACCAGGAAGGGGTCTGGGACAGAAGTTGCATAAACCAGCGTGACCCAAATCAGTTAAGTCTGATACTACATTCAACCAGGTTTATATTAAACCAGTTTGGGCTATTTTGAAACTGTTTTATGTGCACTGAACTTCTGTTCTGTTACAGGTTTAAACCAGTTTCTGATCATTTAAACTGGTTTATGTATATTGTCTGTCCGTAGCCAATTAAAGTTAAATAACCTGGATACTAAATAAAACATTCTGTTTTAGATCAATCTGAAATGCTTGGGATGGGATTTTCAGACTATATGAAGTTTAAAAGTGCTCCGGAATCTCAGCAGGAGCAAGGGGTAGTTAATGGAAGAAGTTCATTAACTAAATGGAAGTTAAGCTCTTTTGAAAACCTAGCCCTTAAGGCACTATTCTGTTCAGCAACCCTATAGTGAATGAAGCTACCATTTTAAAAATTTCAAGAATCTTATGTCTTCCACAATAACTTAAAGATGTTCTGAATACTATTTTTTTTCTTCACTCTTCTTGCTCTACAGTCCCAACACACATATGGGAAAAGGATTTCATAGATTTCATAGACATTAGGGCTGGAAGGGACCTCGGAAGATCATCGAGTCCAGCCCCCTGCCCAAAGGGCAGGAAGTCAGCTGGGGTCATAGGATCCCAGCAAGATAAGCATCCAGTTTCATCTTGAAGGTGTTCAATGAAGGCGCTTGAACCACCTCCGGTGGCAGGCTGTTCCAGACCTTGGGGGCTCGGACAGTAAAGAAATTCTTCCTTATGTCCAGCCTGAAACGATCTTGAAGTAGTTTGTGACCATTCGACCTCGTCATCCCTTGGGGCGCTCTGGTGAACAAACGTTCCCCCAGATGCTGGTGGTCACCCCTGATAAACTTGTAGGTGGCCATCAGATCACCCCTGAGCCTGCGCTTTTTCAGGCTAAAGAGCCCCAGGGCTCTCAGCCTGTCATCGTAGTGTCTGCTTCCCTGACCTCTGATCATGCGCATGGCTCTTCTCTGAACTCTCTCAAGCTTCTCCACATCCTTTTTGAATTGTGGAGCCCAAAACTGGACACAGTACTCCAGCTGCGGCCTCACTAAGGCCAAGTACAGGGGGAGAATGACGTCCCGGGATTTGCTTGAGAAGCATCTATGGATGCAAGCCAGCATTTTGGTCGCTTTACTAGCCACCGCATCACATTGCAGGCTTATGTTCATCTTGTGGTCAATGATGACCCCTAAGTCTCTTTCTTCCATAGTGCTAGCCAACATAGCACTGCTGAGCCTATAAGGATGCTGCGGGTTTTTCTTCCCAAGGTGGAGAACCTTGCATTTATCAGCGTTGAACACCATCAGATTCTCGTCCGCCCACTTGCTGAGCCTGTCCAGGTCAGCCTGGATAACCTGCCTGTCTTCTGGTGTGGATGCTTTGCCCCAAAGTTTGGTGTCATCGGCGAACTTGGCCAGTCCGCTTCTGACTCCAGTGTCCACATCATTAATGAAGATGTTGAACAGTATGGGTCCAAGGACAGAGCCTTGGGGGACCCCACTGGTCACAGGACACCACGATGAGTGACTTCCATCGATTACTACCCTCTGGGTCCAACCTAATGACTTTACCTTTAGGGTTTAGATACTGTAAAATAAATAAGTCTTGGGACCACACATAGAATACTAAAGAGAAAACAAATCTATGCTCATTAATTAAGCACAATCCATCTCATGCACTGAGGTACTGTACAAAATAAAATAGCATGTGATCATATAATTAAAGAATGTATATGCACAAAGGGGCCGAATTAGATTTATAACCCAACACAAGACAGACATAGCACACAGAATACTAATTAAAGCATTAGGAACATGTTATTGTCCTGATTTGGCAAAGCACTTAAGTAAGTGGCTAAGTACCACCAATGTCAAACAAGTTAAGAATATGCTTAAAATTAAGCACATGTTTAAGTACTTTGCTTGAACTAGGACCTTACTGTGTCTCTAGGCATTTCTATATCTGAACTGTAATGCTCTGTGTTGTTCTAGTACTCCACTGCATTCTAAATTAATGCAGTTCTAATGAACATAAAAGAAAAAGTGTGCATTTGTTTGCATAGGCATTATCTGCATGACAAAGCAATGAATTAACTCTGAAACACTATTGCAAATCTAGGGGAAATTACCTTTCAGTTTGTATATGGCACAACCTTCCATTCCAATAATTAGGAATAATTCAAGGCCAGCCTTTCACATCTTGAGAATTCCAATTACAGTGGATATTTAATATAACAATACATCTGCCAGAAGATTAAAAATAATAACAATCTTTATTATCAATGACCTCTGACTTCCATCTTATTCCAGAAGAGTGGTGTCACCTCAGATAAAGTAACTCAAACACTCTACTGAATGGGAGGAAAGCAATCCTCTGTGCTGCCTAAATTTACTGGGTTTCATTTCCAGCAGTACAAGTCTTGGTATGGTATGTACTGTACACCTGTTTTTTCCCCAGTAGTGCACAGATAATTAATATTAAAAAGGAGCAGGCTTGTGCATCTCCAAAAGTACCACTGCAAGGCTCCTGCAGTCATACTAGAGATGTCTCTCTCACACATTACTGTTCATTTGCTGCACATCTGTTCCAACTGAACTTTATTCTCCCAAGCAGGCCTTAGAAAGGTGCTCTTCTCCCACTCCCTCCCCACCCTGTCTGTGTGTGCCAGGATGAGAAGGCAACCTTCTGAAAAGAAATAACATGCTTCCTCAGTGAATCCCCTTGTTTGTACTATGTTGTTCTGTGGATGGTCTGAATTTTATTATGGACCAAAAGGGGATATGCTGTCCTTTAAGCTATGGAATTTCAATCAGGACAAGATGATCCAAAGATCTAAAGGAAGCCACAGAGGAAGGTCTAAATGATCAGAAAAAAATCCTATGAATAATTTTCTGTGAGTATGTGAATACAGTATATCTATTTTAACATAAATTACCTTGAATTAGAGCTACCTTATGGTGTAAAGTACTGCCTGATATGAGGAAGGCCACATCTTCACTACAAACTTTTACTGGTTTAGCTATGTTTGTTAGCAGCATGCAGAGGTGAGACGTCAGGCTGACATGGCCAGGCCAGCAGAGGCACCTAATGCAGATACAGTTATAGAGGCAAAAACTGCACTTGTTTTGCTTGTGATGGCATTTTCACTATTCAAGCACAAAGTGCAGTTGTGCCAGTAAATCTATATCTGCACCATAGGATCCTTTTGTCAGCACAGTATTAAAATAATCATGTGCTGGTCAAGTACTCCTAATCTGGAAGTAGCCTAAGAGTATCACAATGTAAAAAAGGGAAGTAGGTTATGAATTCTTACTGTTTATTTTTTTACTACAGCCTTCCCTAAGTTCTCTTTGCCTTTTTATTTTAATACATTTTACAACATGTCCAAAGGCTCTTATATCCAAGGTATCTGAAACATGCTCAGCGGGCCAGCAGTGGCAGTAGTCCCCCCGTCCCCCGACAGGCTTAGTTTAAAGCCCGGTGGAGTAGGTCAGCCAGTCTGGCTGAGAAGAGCCTCCTCCCTAGGGGAGAGAGGTGGAGGCCATCTCTTCCCAGCAGCTCGCTGCCTCTCTCGCCAAAGAGCGGGCTGTGGTCATGAAAGCCAAAGCCTTCCTGAGGAGTTTGACTATTTCTGTTTATGCAATGTCAACAGACATTTTATCTTGGCCAAGTACAAGGCCAAATTTTGCATTGTAAATGCATTAATTTTGTTATCACAAGTTGTTTCTAAATATACTGGGCCAGGAGAAGTGGTTAATGAAGTAGGTGAACCACATCCCTTTTGAGCATCACAATTTTAAGCATATTTTCCTGTGCTTCCAAGTTTACATGAAGCGGGAGTGCATCAATCTTTCTAGTAATGTACTAGATAGCATTACTACTACTGGAAGCATAAGAAAACCACAGACTTCCTTTAGTCTACCTACCTTTTTATTACACACAAAGTTAAAGTTGTTTCTGCTACTACTTCCCCACACTACAAGCTTACTAACAGATTCACAGTGAGCTAGATTAGATGGGTTGGAATGTCCAATCTAGTAGCCATGTGTTACTGCACTGCTCAGAAGTATAATCTCCCTCCCACTGCTCCATTGAGAGAAATTGCACTGGATCTATATGCAACACAACATATGCATCAGCAATGTAATTCAGTAAATCAGCATTGCTACACTACTGGGTGTACTGTTGTATGTGAATGGGGTGGAGAAAAGACTGATCACTCGCAGCTATTCCGTAAGTAGAAGCTTTCTGTCTCTTTCCATGCTTCTACCCACCTTGTACTTCCAGTGTCTCCACAGGCCTGGTCTAGCCAATTCATGACTTGGGCCAAATGCAGCAACTGTTGGGCTTATGTGGAATTGAGAAGCAGTGGCTTTTCCTAAAGTGATATTCACTCATTACTGAAAGTTCCTCATGACTCCCCTGATTGTGCCACAACAGCGGTTGTATTATTTGCGTGTGCTTCATGTAGTCCCAATCAAGGCCATGCACTCCCCTACAACCATGACATTCTCAATACTAATTTTTATACAATAGCATGACCAAAAGGTAGACGATCATTACTTCTGCTTTCTTTTCTTCACTTCACTAAGGCAAGCACTGCAAAATTCTCAACTTGTTTCTATGGTTACATGCACCATCATAACTACTTGGAAACCCTCTACATATTACTGTCAAACTGGAGCACTGACATCAACAATAAACAGTAACACCCCGCCCACCCCATCCCCCAAATGATTTTAAATGCAACATAAACACACCTAGATCTTTGCTCCCTGTCAGCCTCCAGAAAACAATAACCTAGGTCCCATTTGTTGTAACTGGAATATTTAGATGCCTTCTGGATAGACACTGTGCTTCCTCTACTTTGCAAATTCTTCAATTTTGCACTGCAAGACAGGATTAAATGCTCGTTTATTATTTTGGCTGCATATTCCAGTGTAAAATAACTCCAACTTGTATGCTCATTTTGGATGCAATTGATCTGTTATAAAAACACAAGCAATCAAAACAGGTGTGTTTGCACAATATCAAAGAAAAACAAATCATTCCTGAAAAAGGGGTGAGTAGAAGGAAGAGACATACTGCCTCTGTCAGTGATGAAACCAAGTCACTGCATTCCTAATGACACTTGTGAGATCAACCTTTCCCTGATGCAAAAAAGGAAAGATTTTACAAGACATTCACACAAAATTAATGTCATAGTCCTAAATCCCAGTGGCTGTATATTAAAATATTATATAGCATATAAGACAAGAGTATGAAATATTCATTTCCTAAATTCTTGAAATCCTGACAGCTGAAGTGCTGTAGTGTCCCACACAAGAGGAAATGAAGAACTCAGAACTTAAAAACAAGAGAGACCTTATTCAAAATACTGAATACACAAGCTGCATATCAACCGAGTTCTCTCTAGCTTACAGTTTCCTACCACACAGAGTTCAGAGTTGGATTTAAATAATTATGGACTGGATTTCTCAGTACATTTTAGGGATAGTATAATAAAGCCCAAATAAAGCTGTTAGGTCTCCTCCTTGCCCTTTCCTCTGTTACTAGACAGACCCCTAGACAGAAAGGCCTGTTCCTAATTATGGCAAAGAAACTCTATGCCTGTGACAGATCTATGTATAGTATCAGTTATCAAAGAGCATCCCTCTTTACATTTGTTATAACTCTCTTTTCTTCAGGTATCTCCACTCCTGGGACTGTTGCATACAACTTTGATCCTGTTATTTCAATTCAGGCAATATAAAATTGATTTCTCTGACTCTGATCTCTCTTTCTTGTCTTTTCATGGATCTGTTAGGATTCTGCAAAACTGCCTACTACAGAGAGCTACAATTAAATATTATTTCCAGGAAAAACAAAAAAGAGCTCTCTGTAATTCAGATCTTTTCTTTGTTTAAGGTTAAAAGTCAACCTAGAGCCCCAAATTCCTCTCTATATCTGGTTGTTTAGGATATCCCATCCCACTTGCTAAAACGGGGCTGAATTTGGGTGAAACGTTGCAAAATTATTTTAGCCCTTTCTATTTAAACAATTGCAAATTTCCTTTGTTATTCTCCTGAGTCTTTACTCTTGATATCAAAGGGATCCACAGAACTAAGCCGAGGGTGCAATTCTATTATACTTTAAGGGCCAAAATGGTAATTAGGCAGTGACATAATTGCCATTTTTTGGTTCCCAGATTTGAGCAGACCCAGGAGTGGATCCAAGAGCTGCAGGTGCTGTGCAGTGCATGCACAGTGAGATCTGAGCTCACTGGTTTATCAGTTGAACCCAGGGCATGAACACCACTATTGCCAGCTGTCAGTGGAGGAGGGGTGGTCTGCCTACAGGGCCAAGACATAGACTCTCTCTCCCTCTCTCCTTTCCAGCACTTCCACACTCCTCCCTTCCCCCTCCCCACCCCAGCAGAGGTAATACACATGCCTCAGGCTGAGCTGGGTTGATACCCTTGGCTGATGTGACTTGCCCAGAGTGGAGCTGGAGGTTGGCTCTAGGGCACAGGGGCAGGACCAAGGGCTGTGCCACATCACCCAGGGAGCCCACAATACATGGAATAGGATCAAACTGTGAGTACTAAAAAACAGTTAAGGTATCTGGCATTTGCACATGAAGTGAAACAGGAATCTTCCCTAAATGCCTTTTGTCACCTCCTTATGCAGCAAAAATTTGCTTTCCTGGTTTTCAAGCATTTCTGCATATTAATTCCACTATCTGATGTTTTGGTCTCCTTTTTGTCCATGTGTCTTCTTTTTTAATTGTTTTGTCTTCATAGGCAAATTTGGGAGCATCAACGTTGCCCCAGGTGCCTCTTTAAACCATAGTCTTGGCTGTATAAAAACCCCACACCAGACAGGATTGTGTGGGAATAAACTAAATTAGTGCCTTTTCCTCGGCCTTCTGATAATGCCTCAATTGCAACCAGCATTGCCCATTTCTAGGGCTATATAGTCCTTCTCCAGACCTCCTGGCTAGGGACAGACATTCAAAAAGCTGGAGCCTGAATTGATTCAATCTTTTCAGGTTAGTCTAACCTGTGTAGATTGAACCAATCTGTAAGTGAACAGACATTCACTTTCGACTCTGGAAATGCATGCATGTGCCTACAGTGGCTCAGGCCAGAAGAAGGGAGGGGGGGCGGGGGGTGCTAGAGCCCTCGGCTGGGGGAACTAAGTTGAGGGAAAGGGCATGGCCAGGCCTGGGCAAGCCTGAGTATGATTGGGGAGGGATTTAAACCCTCACCCTGTCCTGCAGGGACCCCAGCCAAGGTCTACCTGGAGGGGGAGGGGGGAAGCAGACCCTGTCAGGGGTCCCCAGCCCCCCCCCTCCTGCTCACTCGCAAGCAGCAGTGGTGGGGGCACTAGCACAGCACCCTTGGCTGAGTCCCTCTGAGGAGCAGCCAGCCCACCACAGGGAGAGGGGGAGGGGGATGTGACCTGGCTGCAGTGGGGGCAAGGGTTTGCAAGTGGGCTGCATCTGTAGCGCAGCTCCCCTCCCCCCTCCCTCTCCCAGCAGCGGTGGCAGTAAAGCGAACTATCATGGCAGGTGGAGGCGAAGCACCTGTCACCTGCTGCCTGCTCGCAGCAGCACTGGGTGTTCGGGGCAGGCTGCTTCAGCCCAAGGGTATGAGCAGTGGCAAGGGAGTCAATGGACCACTGCAGCCTGGTCTGGCCCAGCCCCGAGGCCTAGGCAGCAACTGGCCCAGGGCAACCTGCCCCTCCCTCCCCCAGCTGCAGTGGCACTGGATGCTCAGGGGGGGCTGCCATGGGCCAGTTGCTACCTATGCCCCTGGGCCACAGGGCTGGGCCAGACCAGGCTGTGGTGGTCCATTGCCTCCCCTGCTGCTGATGACCATGCCCCTGGCCTTCAGCAGCCCACCCCGAGCACCTGGTGCCAATGCAGTGGCTGCCAGGTGCCTCACCTCTGCCTACCACAACAGTTCACTTCGCCACTGCCGCCACCACCACTGCCGGGAGAGGAAAGGCGGTGGGAAGCTATGCTGCAGCTGCAGCCCACCTGCAAACTGTGGCCCCCATAGAGGGCTGGAGGCAGGAGGTGGCAGGCACTGACCTCTCCCCCCTGGGGCTGACCCAGCCTGGGCTACACTGCCAAAGCAGGAGGCAGCAGTGAGCTTCATAACTAGCTTCGGCTTGCCCCCCCCTCCCTCCCAGCCAGGTTGCATTCTTCCCTCCCCACCCCATCTGCATGGCTGACTGCCTGCTCCTTGGAGGAACTTGTTCCAGAGCGCTGTGCCACTGCCCCCGCCCTGCTGCCTGCAATATGGTGATTAACCCTCCATTTCCCCTCAGGCTACTGGCATCTGGCTAGCCATGACACCAGGTGCACGAGCGGAGACTATTGGTGCTCATGCTGCCTCCCCTGCAATGGGGGATTAAACCCCTGCTTCCCCTCAGGCTACTGGGGTCTGTCCCCACGCCTGCTCCTGCCACTGGAAGCAGACCCAGCAGCACTCCAGAGCAGGGTTTCCTACCCCCACCCCTTTCTCAGCCTGCCAGAACAGGGATAGTGCTCCAGCTAAGGAGGAGATAGGTGGGGCTAGCCTGCTTGGCTGGAACAGACAGCTCAGCCCAGCCCAGGGCTTCAGAGCATGGTGGGATGCTGGAGGACTCTGATTTAATTTAAACCAGGAAGGGGCCTGGGACACAAGTTCCATAAACCAGCTTGAGCTCAATCAGTTGAGTCTGATACTACATTCAACCAGGTTTATCTCAAACCGGTTTTGTCCATTTTGAAACTGGTTTACGTGCATTGAACCTCTGTTCTGTTACAGGTTTAAACCAGTTTCTGATCACTTAAACTGGCTTATGTGTAACTTCTGTCCCTAGCCCCTGAAAGAGTAAGGGTTACCAGCATGTACTGCTGCCATAACCTACTTTTGATAGGGTTTCTGACCTCAAGATCCCACATTTTGATATTGTGCCTGAATCAAATGCAATACCTTCTGTTCACAAAATATTTTCTAGCTCTCTCTGTCTCCATCCAGTTTTATCCTATTAGTGTGTCCTTCCAGGTCTAAAAGTAGTTCCTTCATCAGTTGCATATTTACTACTAAAAATAAAAGCATTTCTTGTGCTGATATTCTTTGGTGCAATTTTATTCATGTGTTCTCTGCTGCAGATTTTTCCACTGGTGTTCAAATCAATATTGTGTCACCAGCAAAATCAAGGTCATGTAATTTGTATGACTCTAGGGACAAACACTTTAGTATTCTTTTCATCCATACTTGCTCTCCTTAATCAATCAATTTTCACACATGGCAAGCAGCTCTCTCCTCACAATTTTCATTTCACATTACAACCAACGTCTCGACAACTTACACTGTCCAGCAAACTCTGCCTGTAAACCAGGTGTTTCTTTGCTCTGGAATGCTATGTATTTTTCTTAAGTACCACCGCAAGCTAGCAACTGGTGAAAAAACAATAAGCCAGGGTCCTAGCTGACATGAAGGACCATAGTAGCATTTATGTCAGTGAAGCTATATTTCAGCAGCTAAAGATCTGGCCTTTTGACCTTACCCACTATTTTCCCTCAGACTTACTTAAATGCCTGTCCTAGCTTCCAATGATTTCTGCACCAAAGTTAATGCTATTTATCCTCTCTTAAATGGGATTAGCCACTTAGCTCCTGCCTAAATCTCTCTCCTCCTCTCCTCGATCTTTCATACTGCCTAAACTCTGTCCAACCACATTCCTTCCTCACCTTGTTGGATCAGCTTTTCAGCTACTTTCTGCTAAGGGCTTGATGTAATGGCATTGAAATCAATGGAAAACTCTTCCATTGATTCTGATGGGCTTTGCATGAATCTTAAGTGCTCTCTTTCCCCTCCAAATACTTCAAGGCACTTGTTCCAAGATCTAAAGGCAACATCATGCAGTCTGCTCTGTATTACTTCCTACTCTAGTGACTTCAGACTGTCAATTCAAAAGCAAGAAACTGTTTCTATTATACTACTGTATACTGTGAGGCATTCTTAATGCCTATCCCAATACATCTATGACACACAACCAAGGAAAGCCTAGTTGATGGAGTACCAAACTGGAACTCAAGAGACCTGGATTTTATTATCAGCTCTACAATCATCTTACTCTATGATCTTGGACAAGCCACTTTACTTCCTGGTGCGCTCCATGATAATATTGCCAACACTTGTACCTTTGTTGCAAGTAGCATGATTTTGGGCCCCAGCTGCAGGGATGAACCCCACTGATACCAGGGGCCCATTGTGCTGGGCACTTTATAAAACACATCGGAAGAATCCCTGCCCTGAAGAGCTTGTAGTCCAGTGTCAAACAAAGTTGTGAGTTTGTGGAATGGGAGCTGCAAATGAGATCCACAGAGTTCAACTTATCTCCAAATCAAGCCAGCAAACATCTAGTAGTGGAGAACACTTTCAACCCTTGCATTACACAATCACAATTTGGTATCCTCCTTCTGAAAGTCAATAGGATCATCATCAGATCAAAGGAAAGTAGGGCTGGAAAGGATCTCACAAGGACATCTAATCCAGTCCCCTGCTCAAGGCACGATCATCCCCAACTAAACCATCCTTGCCAACTGTCTGTCTAAACTGCTTTTAAAAACTTCCAAGGATAGAGATTCCACAACCTCTCTAGGTAGCCTGTTCCATTACTTGACCACCCTCATAATCAGAAGGTTCTTCCTGCTCTCCAACCTATGTTTCCCCTGCTACAGGTTGAGGCCATTGTTCCTAGTCCTATCCTCTGCAACCACAGAGAAAAGCTCAATCGCCACCCTCTCTCCTAATTGCCCTTCAGGTTTTTGAAGACTTATTAAATCCCACCTCTGTCTTCTCTTCTCTGCACTAAATAATAGAGGTGCACTGATACATTGGTCCATATCGTATCAACACTGATAAAAGGGAAATTGACATTATTGGCAACTGGCTTTTATTGGCTCATGTGGCCGATAATGTCACTGATAAATGCCATGTGCATGCACACAGCCACAGCATGCATGTGGTCAGTGCACCCTGGCAGCTTGGAGAGCAGCGTCTGGCCAGTAAGTCTGTGGTGGGGAAGGGGCATGGGGAGGGCAGATTGAAGCCCCCTGTGGTGAGGAAGGGAGTGGGGATGGGGCTGGGGCTGCCCAGCCAGGGAGGGGCATGGGACAGAGTCCAGAAGGCTCATATGGGGGGTCTGGGGGTGGTTTCTACTGCTGTGCACACCCCTGGGGGGAGGCATGGGGGGCATGTACTCTCCAGCTCTGTATGCGGGCTGCCACCTAGGCTGCCACCTGGGCATTCGGGGCCAGAGCTGCTCCAGCCTCTTCCCAGCAGCTGCAATCAGGCTAGGTGGGGTAGGCAACAGCGGTGCTGGGAGGGGGGTCTAGAGCCACCCCAAAATTCACCGTAGTTCCCCTCCCAGCACCACTGCCACCCACCCTGCCCCACCCAGCTAGAGCACAGGCACCAGGAAGGGGCTGAAGTAGCCCTGGCCATGAACGCACAGTGGCAGCCTGCCCTCACCCTGCACACAGATCCAGGGGGCACATGCCCCCCATGTGTCCCCCAGGGTATGCACAGTGGAAGCCACCCCCCCACCCAGGTGACCCACCCAGGCTATGTCCTGCCCCCTGCCGCACCCTGGCTGGGCAGCACCTACCCCTGCCCCACTCCCGCCCTCACCACAGGGGCCTCAATCTGCCCCCCACGCCTCTTCCCCCCAACAGATTTACCAGCTGGATGCTGCTCTCCACACTGCTAGACTGCATATCCGCAATCAGATCGGTATTGTCCAAAATGGCTGGTCAACAATCAACCATAGATATCAACCCAAAAAAATCTTTATTGGTGCACCCCTACTAAGTAACCCTAGTTCTTTCAGCTTCTCAGCAAAACTGTCATCCACAAATTTGCTAAGTTTTACTTGATGCTATCATCCAATCATTAATGAAGATAATAAGCAATACTGGACCCATAACAGACCCCTGTGACAAAGTAGTCAGATTTTGATCTGTTGGAGATTTGAGCTTTGTGAGGTCTTTATGCAAAGTCTTAGTTATTTTATCTCAGAATAATATCTACCTCCTCTAAGAACACAAAAGGAGGTCTTAATAAGGGTGGAGAAGGGAAAAAGATAATAAGAATAACCAACTGATTTTCTGCCTTAACTGCAGAGTACTGTACAGTGTACAGTCGCCATCCCCATCTTCTCTCTTCTTCCAATTACATGATGGTGGAAGCATAACATTTTTGTGTCAGGAGGCATCAAAGTTGTGTTGCTCATGAAAGTGAACAATATTATACAAAAAAAGGCAATACATGCATTTTCAGAGTTAAGCGACTTTTTTCCTCTCAGTCAATTTTGTTTATAGTCTTCTGCACCAATTGATTTTCATAGCATTTCATACATTTTATTCAATAATCTAATGAAATTGGGAGGAGGTATCAAGAGGAATACCCCAGCTGGCTGTCCTGGATCTGTTTAACATCTTTATTAATGATCTAGATGATGGGACTGAATGCAGATTTAGCAGGCAGATGAAGTTACATGTCCTATCGAGGAAAGAGTAAGATTCAGAATGACCTTAATAAACTCAATGAAATTCAGTAAGGACAATTGCAAAGTTGTGCATTTGGGAAGGAATAATTGCATGCACAAACTGAGACTGGGATATAACTGGCTACAATGAAATACTGTATAAAAGAATCTGAGGGTTATAGTGGACCATAGGATGAATATGAGTCAATGGTACCTCTTGTTGCAAAAAAACCCCCAAAATATGAAAATATGTTTGTAGTACTGCACTTTAAGAAAGTCATGGACATAGAAAGAGCAACAAAAACTATTAGAGGTCTGGGAAATAAGATTTTTGAGGAAAGGCCTAAAAATTGGGATTATTTAGCCTGGAAAAGAGAAGACTTGAGGAGGAATTTGTTAGCAGTCTTCAAATAACTGAGGGGTAGTTATGCAGAGGATTGTGACAGGTTACGCTCTGGACAGGACAAGAAACTATGGTCTGAAATTACAGCAAGAGAAACTTAGGTTAGATTTAGGAAGAATTGTCTTATTATAAGAGTGGTTAAGCACTGGAACTGGCTATGCACAGAGATTGCAGAATCTCCATCCTTGGGCATTTTTAAGAGTAAGTTGGACAGACACTTGTCTTAGATGGTTTAGATAGGGATGATCCTCCCATGAGCAAGAAGCTGGACTACATGACCTGAGGTTTCTTCAAGTCCTTCTTTTCTATGATTCTATGATTTTTCCTATGATAGCCAGGTTTCAGCATAAAAGGTACAAATCCAAACATTCAGATGCAGAAGATACCAGTGAATTAAGTGCCAGTGAAAGGTGCTATTCAGAATCTTCTAGAGAAAGTAGCCTGTTATTTAGGAAAGAAAAACATGTGGCATGGGTAATGATGTTCTACCAATGCACCTCAGCCTTGATGTGGAGGACTCACTCTAAAAGATGATAGGTTAGTTCATTCCCTATGATCTTTGACTTTTCTAGTCTAAGAAACTTATTTTTCAAGTGTCAACCGTGAGATCAATAAATACAAAACAGAGGAAGATACTTGTCCCCTGTCCCAGTCCCAGCAGAGCTTATACTATAGAAGATAGACCTATATAAGATGCAGAGGAAGGTGCTATCTTATATTATTTTTGCTGCAGGAGAGGCAAATGACTGAAGTGTGGTAACATTTTTTGTGGGGGCCTCTTTGAAAAATAAGTTTTACATCTGAAATGAATGAACACAGGAGGCTTGGCATACTCAATCATGGAAGTAATTCCAAATGTAAGCTGCAGCCAGGAACTGCCCAAAAGTATGCCAAACAGAGTAGTTCACACTTATAGCTGTTGGCATTATTTATCTATTTATTAAACAATAAGGACAAAGGAATGTAATACAGTGACAATTCAAAAATATTTCCTCCTCTGGCTCTTTCTGTTTCAAGACAGCAATATCCCTTTAGATTGAGAGAAATGTATTTTTTTACTTTCATAGAATAAACCAACAACTAATACAATCAAGGACACAAGTTCCTAAACAACACTTGAAAACGGCATGGCTGTTGCTCTCAGGCTGCCAAAACAACTTCTTGGGAGCTGTTTCAGTCAAAGTATTACCAGAAGCCTGGGACTGTTTTAAGTTGCAGTAGTGGGAGCCAGCTAACATATAAGTAGCTAGAGTATAGCTGTGCAAACAACTGATGTTTTTGGTCTGGCTGCCAAATGAGGGAAAAGGTAGATAGAATCAAATTGGTCCAAAATAATAAGAAAATTTCTTTTTTCTTGCTGAAAAAAAATCTTTTCAGATTACATAGAATGTTTCATTTCACCAAAAATGGAATGCTTGTTTTGGGGCCCTTGTAAAGAAGTTGGGGAAATTAATAATTAGATTTAAAAAACTGCTATGGATGCGTGTGACAGCGGAAATTATGTCTGTGTGATACAGGTGCTTGCTGAAGGCCCTATAAAGATTAGACTAAGTGTTTTTCTGTATTTGTTTAGATATTAAGCTTTATGTTGTTGCTAAGAGCCTAATTAAAGATTAAGATGTTGTGAGGCCTTGTATAAAGTAAGGCCTAGTAAATTTAGCAAAGCCTTGAAGTAGTAAGGCCTGTGGTGTAGTTAAAATTACCTTATCAAAGGAATGCAAAGCTCGTACTGCTAATCGGTCAGTCTAAGGACAGTTGAAGTAAAAGGGATCTGAGTGGTTGTATGTTATCAGAACCATTCAGAAGCTATAAATGAGCTGAAATATCTGGAAACCATTCAGAAGGAAGATACAGCTCTGTAAAAAGGATTAGTTAGCTGTTGCCTGGATCAGTGGGCCTGTGGACTGGACTGCATTCCAGGGTCCTTCCTGGTATCCCTTTGGACAGTGTCGTTCAGGGACGCCTGACTTCGCTGAACTTTGTGGAAAGAGAAGCTTGCTGTGTATTAGGCATCAGAGGGGACTGCCGATAAGTTGCCGACGCGAATTGCTTTTGTCTGTCATTGTTTGTTTTGTTACTACGCATAGTTGTGTTTTTGTTAAGTCAAAAAACCTTTCTTACCTTTCTATCCCTGACCATACTCGCAATCCCGAACCCTCCGCAGGCAACTGGGACAGATGCAGATGGTGTTTTTTTATGCAGTAGCCCAGTGGTCTGAACTCCCAGTTCCCAGTCCCTTGTGGAGAGTCAGGTTCAATTCCCTATTTTGTCTGAAGGGATTTGAATCCAAATCTCTCACCTTCTAGGGTGGGGTAGGCAACGTTTTTTGGCCAGAGTGCCAAAAAACCCACAATGTCTACCTTGGAAGGTGCTGGAGTGCCAACATGCCGGAGGCTGGGGCAGCTGTTTGCAGCCTCCCAGCTGCAGCCAGCCCACAGAGCCCAGTCTGCTTGCAGCAGGGCTTGCAGCCTCCAAGCTGCCTGGTGGGACCAGCCTGGGCTCCGTGGTTGGCAGCAGCTGCTTAGAGCCCGGGCTGGCAGTGGCGTGCCGAGCAAAATGGCCTTGAGTGCCACGCTTGGCACGAGTGCCGGGGGTTGCTGATCCCTGTTCTAGGGAATTGCTCTAACCACACGGGACTTCTGGGACAGGGAAAGCTCTCAATATCTCTTGTTGATATTTCTACTTTTGAAGCAAATACTTAAATCTTCATTACAGTAGAGACCAGATATTTCATGTCCCAAAAAAGAGTCCTGGCCACCAGTTTCTACAGTCTCTTTCTTTCTCTCTCTGGCTCAATACATACACTGTTATACAAGTGTGACAGTATTAGACTCAAATTGGGTTACCTTACAGCCACAGGTTATGACATACTCATGTGAAGTGAGAGATTTGAGTTCAAATCTCTCATGCAGAGATGGGAATCAAATATGGTTGTCATATATCTTGGATAAACAGCATAAACAAATGGGCAACTGCTACTGCTTCCTTTTTTTCAAGACAAAACTATTTGTGAATTCAACCCAACTTGCAAATAGATCAGGATGAGTGGCATTGCATTTTTAGTGGAAAAAACATTTGTCATAAAATTCAGACAGCTCTACTATATACCCTCTCTCACCAGGCTGCGTGAAACACAACTTGGCCAGATGCAAATATTGGGCTTACAGGGTCTAGGCATATACATATGTGTATGCAGAACTAAATTTTAACTAATCTACAATAATCTAGGGATTGGATAGATGTGAATAAGAGAAAGAAAAGATTACCTGAAACTAACTTCTCCTTGGTATTTCTATTACATTAAGAACTGTATTAATAATAATTAATGTTCAATTATAGAGAGCAACAACAACAAACAATAATAATTAATAAATTATTTTGCTGCTATACTTCACTGAGTAGCTGCCTACATTTCTTCTGTGCCAGGAGGTCTGAAAACTGGATGAGCAGAAAATTAAAAGGCCTGTGCTTACATCACAGGTCAACTGTATAATCAGCAAATGAACACATTTCTACTGCACATTTATTCTCCCTCAGGGGGCAGTAAAAGTGAAGAAAAAACACTTATACTCAGTCCTAAGAGAAGTGTTGAACTGACCTGGAATGATCAAACTAGCAAAAGCCACTTAGTGACTCTGGCAAAGATCCTCTATAGAAAGTCTACAGAAGTGATACAGTAATTCAGAAGCATTGGGCAGTATAACTGCTCCTGTACTGAAGTTGAAGGGTGGAATCTAAAATTAATACTTGTTCTCTGAAATCTCAGATCCTGACTATACCACCTACTAGTTCAATACAGCAAAAAATTCAGTCATTAATTAAAGCAAACATGAGGTATGGAGTATATAACTGTTCTGACATTAGGCAACTCTGCAGATTAAGTACAGATGTTCTAAAAGCCCATGATGGAAGCACTCTTAACTATCGTGCTTTACTTAAAGCAATCTAAGTTAGAATGGGAACGAACCAAACAGAAGTTCTGCATTCAGTGTGGGGAAATAAGAACCGGCCTACACTGGCTAAGGCCAACAGGCATTCTTGCATGTTTCCCAAAGTTCCCCGCAAGCTCCCTGGACTGCTGAAGACTCCCAAGTAAAGCCAAGTGTGCAACCTCCCCCAGTTGGCTGCTGGCCACAGGCTACCACACCCCCAACTCCTGCCATGTCACCATGAACCCTTCCCCAAGCTCAGCCCGATGCCTCCAGAAGAGCCTCAGAGTGAGCACAAGCACCTACCATTGTAACTTGCACATGCCTCTGTGACCTAGCCTGCTCTCACCCCACTATGGTGTTCCATTGCCTGTGCCAGGTCCTGCTGATTGCCCTGTGCAACTCTCACTGGAGACTGCAGCACATCATGCACACCCCTCTGGACGTGATGTGCCAGCAGTTCGCCATGACATGAACCCTTATGCCCATGAGCCACCAGCCAGCCATCCTGTACATGTCCTCCCAGTGCACCCTGCACCTATCAAGTGTCCTGGACTGGGCCACCAACTTTCATATGGCTGACAAGGACATCTAGGATGCCATGGATGGCAGGGTGCTCTGGCACCACCTCCAGACTATCAAGTACCAGTTCTGGGCCCATGCCACCAGCAGCAATTGGTGGAAGCAGATTGTCCTGAGTACCTGGCACAAAGAACAATGGGCTCAGACCTTCTGCATGTGTTGGGCCACCTTCACGGATGTCGTCGCCCAGGTTGCCCCCCACATCATGCACCAGGATGTCAACATGTGGCCATGCCTCACTCTGGAGAAACAGGTGGCCATCACCATCATGAAACTGGCTCTCCCCCACCACTTACCATTATGTTGCCAACCACTTCAGCCTGGGCAGGACCATGGCTGGGGAGGCCATCCAGGAAGAGTGCATGGTCATCAGGGATCCTGGTTTTCTTTGACAAAAAAAATCCAAAATTTTCTGATTTAACCCCCCCCCCACACCCCGAATACACATTTTTCCGTGATTAAAATGAAACACCCACAATGCCCATATCTTCTGAAACTCCCTGGTCCCTGGGCTGATATAGAGCAGACTCTACACTCACGGGCTCACTGATTTTGTCATCGGCAATGTCATTGTCCTCACCTTCCTCATCAGGGACACGGCCTACCCCTCTCCTGCCCTGGCTGATGAAACCCAATGGGGGCAACTGGCCCACTGAAAGGAATGCAACTACTCCCTGAGCAGGTGCTGCATGACAATGGAATGCACCTTTGGTTGCCTCAGGGCATGCTGGCAGGCTCTCAGCACATGCCTCAAGGTGGACAAGAACCTGAAACAACTCATAGTCACCACATGAATCCTCCACAACATCTGAGACCAGGAGGGAGGTCTTCTGCAACACCCAGGCCACATCTCCTGTCCTGGTGTCACATCACCCCCCAGCATCTCCCAGTCAGGGCACACTGGGGAGCACCCCCCCTCAGCCACCACCCAGGGCCCCTCCCCCCATGGGAACCCCATGCCTGCTGCCCCAGGGAAGAGTCCCTGGATCATGGCTTGTCATGCCATGTGGATTGGGAGGCAGACTATCCCACCACTCCTGCCCTGGAGAGCTACAGTCTCTCTAGGGGAGCCAGCACTGGCACTAGTCAGAGGTACTGTAGGTAGACCCAAGTGGTCCTTGACCATGTGCATAAACTCCCTATCCTAGCTCTGAGTCTTTCAGCTCCACAGCAGTGCGAGTTGTCTCCTCCAAAATGCGAGTGGCCTTCTGGAGGCCCTCATTCATGTGCCTCGGCAGCCCAGGGGTAAGCATCTTCCAGCCTATCCATTTTCCCTCCTCCATATCTTGAGTTGTTTCTCATGCCAGTCCTGCAGTTCCTGGCACCAGGAGTCTACAGTGAGTGCCCTGAGCTCAAAGGCTGTGACCAGAGCTTGTGACAGCTCTTCCTTATTTCACCAGCACCTCTGATGCATCTCTCTCATGTACCCTGCAAGTGTTTGGCCACATGTCCTTAAATCACCATCCTGGCTGCTGTGAGCTGGCTTCCCACACACAGATGTGGAGTCTGCAGACAGAACCTTTGTGCAAGGTTGCAACTTTCAGTGATAAAAATGAAACCCCTGCAAGTATAAAGAGAAGCATTTTAGACCGTCTCATTTCTCTGGGCACTCTTGCAGACACACCGAGGGAGTTATGGTGAGTCCCCTGCCTGGATCTTTCCCCCATCTGGGGCTGGGAGCTGTGCAGCTGCTCTCCACCTGGCACAGTGGTGACCATGAGTCCCAGCTGTGATGTGGGTGTGCAGCACCTGCAGTGGGGCAGAGAATGGTTTCCAGGGAGGTAGGACCTGGGTCCCTCTGGAGGCACTACAGTGGGCAATTGCTCCACTCCTGAACCAGGGTCCTGCAGGGACTCAGACAATCCCCAGAGTGGGCAGGGACTGACTACACTGGGGAATGCTAGCAGGACTCTTACAATGCTCCCTTTCCCCATCCTTCACTTACAGGAGAGATGTTTCAGCACTGGGTCCCTGAGGGAGCAGCACCTAGGTCCCAACATTGCCAGGGTAAGACACAGCTGGGACAGTGAGATCCTTACACCACCCCACCATGCTTCCCTTTCAGGAGAGGCATTTTGGCCCTGCGTCCCTGATGACCCAGATCTAGGCTCCCAACATTCTTCTCCCAGTGAGAGTCAGCTGGGCCCAGAGGAATGCGCTTTTCCAGTTCTCCAAGGGGAGCCCCAGCCAATATGCCATGTTCCTGCTGCTGGACATGGTCCCCCAGGAGCATCTCGAGAGTTGGAGAGGGGCCATATGTTTTAACAGCATGCTGGGGAACCTTGGGTTGCCATTCAAAATCCACCTCAAGTTGTACCTGTGCCTCCACTATGCAGTGCTGGATTTAGGCTTAAACTACTTAAGCTACAGTTTAGGGCCTCACAATATGAGGGGCCTCTAAACAAGAAAAGAAAAAAAGACTCAATATCAAGTTCTATAATAATCAGTTAGTAAATAAGGAGATAAAAGAGATATGGGAAAATAACCCTCTAAATATTGGCATTTTTGTCCTAATATGACAAAAATATACATACTTTGGATTATTTTTATGTATGGGGCCTCTTGAGATGGACGTAGTTTAGGGCCTCAGCATATCATAATCTGGCACTGCCACTATGATGAGCAGACACCCCAAGAAAAGTTTGCGATCACCACTGCTATTAATGCATTACTCAGCCAATGACCTGACCCAAAGAGAATTTTTTGGACCGCAGATGCCTAAAAATAGTCCTACCATGCAGCACCCTTGGCTATCCAGCACTGTTCCTCGCATACTCCCAATACTCTGGGAAGGGGGGGGGGGTTGCTTTGCTTTCAGGGGTTGCAGGGGGGGTGGGGAGGGGGGCTGCAATTGCAGAATGGGGAATTGGTGGTTGCCCTAAGCAGTCGGTACAGTGACTGCCTGTGCTATGAAAATTGGAGTCAGACAGCACCCAATGGGCTTTACCCATGGATCAGATCAGAGGGGAGGGAGAAAAATGCTGTTCTGCCACTTGCCAGCCTCTCCAGGAGTATAACCAGAAGTCAACCTGGAAGTGAGAGCGGAGCAGCTGAGATAATGGTTCCTATGAGGGACTCTTGCCATCATCTGTCCCTGTCTTGGACTGGAAGGGGAGGAAGGGAGGACTGCAGAGGTTGAAACAAGACAATTCACCCTCCCTCCAGTCCCAGCATCCCTGCACCATCCCCCTACCTCAACCCCTTTCTCGGCACACCAGCCTGAGAGGGCTGTGACCATGGGGAAGGCCTGTAGCAGCTATGGTTCTCCTTGCTCTCCCTTCCTTTCTCCTACCTACCTAGGGGCTTCAGCCCCATCATGGCCATGGGGACCAGCAGCAACAAGCCTGACTCTTCAGGGGACAGCTCCAGCAACTGTGCTCTTGCCCTGTGGCCCCTAGGAACCTGGTCCTAGGCACCCAAGGTCTCCCTGCACCCCTCCTCCAATGGGGTCCCTGCCAGCAATTCCTCTGATCTCGCATGGTGCCATAGGTGTGTGGGCTGTCAACACCCCTGTCCTTGGCACGGAAGTGGGACAGCTCCTCATAGAAGAGCACGGTCTGTCTAAGTGACAGCCTGTGATCCTAGCACTGTCCCCTCCCTCCACCCAGCTGTGAACTGCAGCCTGGCTGGGAGCGGGGGGCGGGAGGCAGGGTCTGTGTCCTTGCATCATGCATACAGTGATACGGACTCTTTATCACTTTGGTCTTGGCACACCACTGCAACCAGTCCCTGTTGTGTCCCCACGCCTGTATCTGCTGAGCGATGCACTTGAAGATATCTCTGTTGTGGTGCCCTTCCAGGAACTGGTGCTGGAACTCTTCCTCACACCAGATAGCAATGAGATCTCTCATCTCCCCGCAGTCCCAGTTGTGTGCCCAGGTTTGGCTGGTGGAGAATGATGGGACAGGGTTGTCCAGGGTCCACAGCAGTGTCCGTGGGGTCTTGGCATCCATGGGTGGGTGAGGGTCTGGCTGCAAAGGGGGGTGGGGACAGAAGGAAGGCCCAAAGGGTAGGTGGCTGGAAGAAGTGGTGGACATACAAAGGTGTGAGTCCTGACGTGTGCCTCTCCCTATCACTTCAGCTGGGTACGGCCCCTGCTTCAGCATAACTGGGGCTTCATTGGTCAGGCCACCCCCACAACCTCAAACTTTCAAAGGGTTTCCAGTGGACACCACATAATTCTAACAACTCCCTTTGCCTTGGGGTAGAAATATCCATTGTCCTCTAGCTACAACACAGAAGGAGCTGGCTATGCCAGACCTGCTCCTGATGCTTCCAAGAGCATCTGCCTGCCTCCCCCATTTGGATGCTCAGTGCCGCTCCCTCCGCCCTATTACTATGAGACCCTGTAGCTGCAAGCCAAAAGAGCCTTGCAGCAAGCTGGATGCCCATAAGCCAGGTACCTGCCAGCAGCACCTGAGCCACGAGGCCACAGGGTTGCCTCCATGCATGCCCAGTGCCCTGTTTCCCCAACCCAGCAGAGGCGAGCTGTCTGCACTGACTCCTGCTTGGGGGAAGGGAGGGTGTGCCAGTGCAAGGGCCAGATTCCTGCAGAGCTGTGCCCTTGTGCAGGGTCCTGGGGCTGTCTGGGAGGGTGTGCCAGGGCCAGGTTCTTGTACAGATGTGCCTATGTATGGGGGGGGGGGGG
>NW_005842688.1:382742-410511 GCF_000455745.1 Alligator sinensis | reverse complement strand
TTTGACAGAAGGTGCCTTGTTTTGGGGGGGGGGGGGAGGTCTCCCAGGCTCTGCTGTGGGGTGATTCTTGATGAGGGGGGCAAGGCCCAGGGATGCAGGTGCTCCAATGCTAGAGCTGGTGCAAGGACACAGACCCCTTCCCCCACCCCCGGCTCTGGGCCAGGCTGCAGCTCACAGCTGGGTGGAGGGAGGACACAGTGGTGGGATCACAGGCTGTCACTTACATCCATCCAGGGTTAACTTAGAGTGGGATCTGCCATTTTTAAAGCGCTCTCTGTGCCATGAACATCTGTTCAGTTATAGGTGTTGAGCACTTTCTGCGTGCCTACTGTGTGATAAGTGTAATGTCTGTACTTAGCCAGGAAGAGCAGTTGTTACTAGACATTTGCAGTGCAGCTGTAACCTTGAAATGAACATTTGCAGATTGGAGCTCGTACAACTACATGAGTGCTTGATTAGAAGCCAAGCCCTTGTGTATTCAATGGTGCAAATTTACCAACAGGAAGCTAATTAACAGGAAACAAAAAAAGAAATCAGCCCCAATGGGCCAATTGGCCTTCTTGCCTTGATGAAATTTACTAGCAGGTTTAGTAGGTTATTATTAAGCATTTTATTTGAGAGATTTCCTTTATATTATACTGTCATGTGACAAAAATATACTTTCCAATCAGGCAGTAATTATCATTTTATTTTTAAGCTGTGCAAGTAGTCACACTAGAAAAATATATTCACTAAATGATTGATTTATGGTAGCTACTATAGTGTTAACAATATAGAACACTGAAAGGTTCTGCAGATTATGCTAGAATAATATAACTGATAACAGTGTAGAATTAGAAATGGTCATAGAAGACCACCCTGCCTCTCCTAATGGTAATGTGAATTTACAGCCCAAACCTAGCAGCATTTACCTTGGTAAGGGCTTCTGCCCACTGGCTCTAACCCTAACACCTGTGCATTATCACTTACAGGGTCTAAGTCAAACCCACTACATTCCACAGATAACTTTTCATTGACAAATAGATCAGGCTTATTCTTACAAAACATGTTACTAACAACTAAGTCAATCGTCACTTTGTTCACTGATTTGTATGTTGTAGCCTCACCCCACAACTATTATCTATCATTACACCCCAGACCTATTATATGTTAGTGGGTTTTTTTAATTCTACATACTTCAGAGCAACTGTCTATGCCTGTGCAGATCCCAGAACAATGCAGCCCCAATCTAGCACTAGAGGCTTTTTATCCAAAGTTTAGCAATCATTCTCTCAGACAGCCCAGAAGATGAACATAATACAAATGTACCGGATCACAGCACATAAATGATAAAATGCATGTTAATCATGCTTTCTCTCAAATGAGCAAGGTCATTTTTATAACATCACTTTAAAATATATAATATACACATTCACGTATATCATGAATGCAGTGGAACTCAGCCTTTTGCAGCAGTAGAACAAGTGCTTGTGACCTGACTGCACTACAGAACACCACCCCCCCTCTAATAAAGGACTGGGGAAGGTACCTGGAGGAAGGAAGGTGGCTGCTAATGTCAGAGGCAGGGGGGGGGAAGAGGATAGGCAGGGGAGGAAAAGAGTATAGAGGGAATCAGCAGCACAGCACAGGCAAAAAAAGTGGATGCACCAAGCCAAGCAAGCTACTGAAAGCAGTGAATTGCTGCTGATCCCCTGTGCCTCGAGTTGGATCCAATCACTTCAGTAGGCGAGATCCAACTCACAGGCCATAGGCTGAGAACTACTGCTTTAGATGAACTAGGAAATAAAACGGAGAGGAGAGAAAAAAAGGAACAAAAATCTGTGGATTTTTCCCCTTAATCTACTGAGTATAATATATGCTGATTTATAATATCAGAGCTGGATGGTATGTGTATATTTTCTTTACCACAGTGCCTGACATAGTCCTGTTATGCACAAGATACCTGAGCTAATTAAAAATGATTAAAATTACTTACACTTCATATTAACAAAGGAAAGACAGGAAGTATCAAATGTTTCATCAATGGACATGGCTGTTCTAACAGGTAGAGAAAGAAAACACCATTTAAGCAATGTGATTAATTGCTGTGCATCTGCAGAAGCCAAGCCCAATGCATTTCTCTGTGAAGCCACAAAGATGTGTTGTGTTGACAGTGTTTTGCATTTTCTTTCTCCTTAAAGTTCTGAGAGTACCAAGGACAAGCTAACCTAGATAATACAGAATGAACTGTTCCTGTCAAGATGTCTCTGCATTTGTCTATTAAAAACTGAGCTAAAAAATACCATCAATTACTACATAGGAAATTCATTACCAAGTTGAAAACATATCAGCATAGTAAAGGAGTGGAGATACATTTGGACAATGCTGGCTAGCTACAGCACTGAAGTTTCATATTACTATAGGTAACAGAATTTGGAAATTTGTGTTCTGTAGACTTAGAGCACAGACAGGAATGCAAGTAGACTCAAACTTCACAGCTAGGGACAGACATTCAAAAAGCTTGAATTGATTAAATCTTTGCAGGTTAGTTTAACCTAGCTAGGCTAAACCAGTTTGTAACCATAAAGACATCCCCTCTGGACTGAAAAAATGCAGGCACATGCCTGCAATGGCTCAGGCTACAAGCCAGGGGGTGCTAGAGCAGCCCTTCCTTTCCTTCAACAGCTGAGCTGAGTGGGATGTGGCCAGGCCCTGGCAGGATGCTCTGGTTAGGGCATTCCCCTTCTGACCACCCCAGCAGGGAGCTGATAAAGTGTTTATCACCTTTATCACCCCATTAAGAAAACAACAGAGGGACATTACCAGCTACCTGTTGATTCTGCCTTTGTCCTGTCTGCCACAGCACAGACCGTAGTCAGCATGTGGTCTGCTAGCTACTGATGTGTGTCTGTGTAAGGCAGAGGGGACAGTGGAATCACTGCTTAGAGAGGAGTGGGGAGCAAAAACCAGGCAGATGCCTTCAGTCTCTGCCAGAGCTGCAGCAGGGAGCAGAGGGAAGGGGCCAGCCCTGCTATGAAGCAGAAAGCCCTACCTAGCCCAGAGAGCATGCCGGGATGCTGGGAGACTCTGATTTAACTTAAACCCTCAAGGGGTTTGGGACAGACATTGTATAAACCAGTTTGATCCAAATCAGTTAGGTCTGATACTGCATTCAACCAGGTTTATTTCAAACCGGTTTCAGCCATTTTCAACCTGGTTTATATGCAGTGAACATCTGTTCTGTTACAGGTTTAAACCAGTTTCTGATCACTTAAACTGGTTTATGTGTAATGTCTGTCCCTAGCCCACTATTCCAAACACTCCTAACATGGACCATATCTCAGGACAACTGACTAAAGTCAGCTACCATCACTTAGCTACCTTCCTTCAAAGACAGTATGGGTGAGAAATAACAGACCAATAACTCAAAGAGCTGTTTAAAATTTAATTCTTTAGTTATTTAATTCTTTAAACATTTCTCAGTTTGAAAGTTTGCTCTCCTGTGTTCTCTGTCTCAACTCTCCAGAAGAATGGCCTTGTGGATATCTAAAATAGACAGTCAATACTACAGGCTTGATCAGGGGTGAGTAAAATATGGCCTGCAGGCCAGTTCTGGCCTGCCAGGTGACTTCATCCAGCCCACAGGTGCCTACCAATTAATTGTACCCCACCTAGCCTGCATGCTTCATTTCCACCTTTCTGCATGGGAAGACCCTGGTCCTGGCCAGCACAAACAACTTCTGGGCCAGGCTGCTGTTGCCACTGCTGCAGCTGCCGGGGGACCTGCTCAGCTTCCCCAACTTCCAGCGACTCCTCCTCATATCCCTGCTTCAATGCTCACTTGGGACAGCAAGTAGAAAAGTTGCAGCTAGGCAGGAGCACGGAGTGTGGGGCTGGGACTGGCAGGAACCCAGGGCCCACACTCAACAGGGCAGTGGGAGCATGGAACTTGGGGGCCAGAGTGTGGGTGTGGGGACCCCCTGACATGACCCTCCATGGCACACAGCCCCTGCTGCAACCAGCAGCAGCAGGCCCTCAGGGTGCTCGTAGCCCATGCAGGCGCAGCTGCACAGTAGCACGCAGCCCCAACCAGTTCTGGGAGCTGCATGTGGCTGCAAGAAGTGGAGCCAGGCCAGGCCTCCTCTATGATGCATGGCTCACATGCAGCTCCTAGGACTCGCATACCACCAGGGGAAGCCCCATGTGATGGAGGCAGCTGCCTTTTCATTCCCTGCTGCCACGTGCAGCTCATGGGACTCTGCTGGGAAATAGGGAGAGGGGCTCCCTGCCACTTCCAGCACAGTCCTGTGAGCTGCATGCAGCAGAAAGGGAGCAGGGAAAGCAGCCAGCTCCATCAGGCAGGGCTTCTCCCAGTGGCGTGCAAGTCCTGGGAGTTGCATATGAGCTCCGCATGATAAAGGCAGGCCAGCCTGGCTCCACTCCTTGCAGCCACATGCAGCTCTCAGAACTGGTTGGAGCCAAGTGCCGCTGGGTGGCTGTGCCTGCGCAGGCCATGAGCACCCCAGGGGCCTGCCACCTGCTGCTGCTGCCAGTGGCAGCAGGAGCTATGCACCGTAGGGAGACATGTCAGGGGGTCCCTACACCCCACACACATACACACCCACAACCCTCCCACATGTACACACACCCATAACCCCCAACATACCCTATACCCCCCAAACACACAGTCATACCCCCTTACAAATCCCACACACATACCCACCCGCATATGCAGACCACACCCCACCATATACACACACCCATCCCCCCAACCACATACACAATACACAAAAGAAAGACTTTTCAGGGGTTAGGGGAGGTGGGACTTCCAGTCCCAAAATGGCAATCAGGTGTAGGGCACCTGTCAAGGGGTGGGGCTACCATTGTGGCCCTCGTCAGCTCACCAAAATTCATTAAGCAGCCCTCCAGCTCAAATAATTGCCCATACCTAGGCTAGATGGTGTGGTGATCTGCCTGCTGGAGATGTCATACAGATCTATTTCCTATACATTGTCCAGTAGAGAGTTACGTAGAACTAGATTGTTCCCCCTATACCATATGGAAGAATTAAAAGTCAGAAAAAATGCTGTAAAGGTTACCTCATGAAGTTTATCCCTAATTAGTCTGACCTGAGGTAATCCATAGGAAGACTGCACCTCCACATCAGGGATTATTCTCAGAGGTGGAATTTGTTTATCACAGAATCATAGAAAATTGGGGTGGAAGGGACCTCAGGAGATCATCTAATTCAACCCCTTGCTCAAAGCAGGATCATCCCCAACTGCTGGGAACTTAGACTGGGGTGTGGCAATGCTCCTGCTGGAACCAAAGCCAGAGGTTCCTGGCTAGAGGATCTTGCCCCTCTACTCAGGGTCAGACAGATAGCTGTATTTACGGTCAGGAAGGGATTTTATCCCATGGTCAGATTGGTATAGCCTGTGGGGGTTTTGGTCATCCTCTCAAGTGGGGGGGGGGGAGGGGGGTGGCCCTCTACCCAGGTATTTTCAGCATATATTGACAACATTTCATAGAAGCAGGACATTGACTGCCGCGGTTCCCCTGCTTTACGTGTGGCAGGTTAGGGTGTTAAGTCTATGTTGTATCAGGGCTGACTGTAGTGTTATATACAGTTTAGATTATGGTTTGTATGGGATGGTTTGTATAGGGATGATCCTGCTTCAAGCAGGGGGTTGGAGTGGAGGATCTCTGGAGACCCTTTCCAGCACTATCTATGAGTCTGTGAACAAAACCAGCCCCAGGACCGACCCCTGGGGCACTGCACTTGATACCGACTGCCAACCACACATTAAGCCATTGATTACTACCCTTTTAGCCTGAAAATCCAGCAGGTTTTCTGTCCACCTTACTTTCCATTCATCCAACCCATACTTCCTTAGCTTGTTTGAGAATGTTGTGGGAAACAGCATCAAAAGCCTTGCTCATGTCAAAGTATATCACATGCACTGCTCTCCCCACATTCACAGAGACAGAGCCAGTCATCTTGTTATAGAAGGCAATCAGGTTGGTCAGGCATGACTTGCCCTTGGTGAATCCATGCTGACTGTTCCTAATCACCTTCTCCTCCAAGTGCTTAGAACTGGCTGCCTTGGGGACCTGCTCCATAATTTTTCCAGGGACAGAGGTGAAGCTAACCAGGCTGTAGTTCCTTCTTCTTGCCTTTCTTAAAGACAGGCACTATATTTGCCCTTTTTCAGTCATCTGGGACCCCTCCCCACCACCACAAGTCTTCCATCTCCATTGGCCAACTTCCTCAGCACCTTCAGGTGCATCACATCCAGCCCCATGGACTTTTATACATCCAGTTTTTCTTTTGCCACTGTCAGCTGCACATCTCCTTCCCAAACTGTGCCACCAGGTGCAGTAATTTGGTTGCTGACCTAGCCTGTGAAGACTGAGGTAAAAAAGGCATTGAGTATGTCAGCCGTTCCTGCATCATATGTCACTGGGTTGCCTCCCCTATTCAGTAAGGGACTCACACTCTCCTTGATCTTCCTCTTGTTGCTAACATACTTGTAGAAACCCTTCTTGTTACCCTTCATATCCCTTACTAACTGCAAATCCAGTTGTACTCTAGCCTTCCTGACTTCAGCCCTGCATGCCCAAGCAATACTCTTATACTCCTCCCTAGTCATTTGTCCAAGTTTCCTATTCTTATAAGCTTCCTCTTTGTGTTTTAGCTCATTGAAGAGTTCCCTGCTAAGCCAAGCTGGTCTTGTACCATACTTGCTACTCTTCCTGCAAATCAGGATAGTTTGTTCCTGCATCCTTAGCAAAGTTTCTTTAAAGTACAACAAGCTCTCCGGGACTCCCTCAGACTGGCCTCCCAGAGGATCCTGCCCACTAGTTCCCTGAGTCAAAGTCTGCTTTTCTGAAGTCCAGGGTCCTTATTCTGCTATTCTCCTTCCTTTCTTTCCTCAAGATCCTGAACTCAATCATTGCATGGTTGCTGCTGCCCAAGTTGCCATTCACTTCTACATTCCCCACCAATTCTTCCCTGTTTGTGAGCAGTATACCAAGAAAAGCATGGCCCCTATTTGGCCTCTCCAGAACTTGCACAAGGAAGTTGTCCCTAACACTCTCCAAAAACTTCCTGGAAAGCCTGTGCACTGCTGTATTGCCATCCCAGCAATACAGCATCCTATTTGTCACAGGCAAATGACTGGTTCTGTGGATGTGGGGAGAGCAGTGCATGTGATATACTTGCTTTTGATGCCGTTTCCCACAACATTCTCAAACAAGCTAAGGAAGTACAGGTTGGATGAAGGTCAGGATGACTGAAGAGCCCCATGAAAACAAGGGCCTATGATCTGGAAATTTCTTCTACCTGTTTGAGGAAACCCTCATCCACCTCAACCTCCTGGTCCGATGGTCTATAGCAGACACCCACTATGACATCACCCTTGTTGCTCTCCTCTATGACCCTAACCCAGAGACTTTCAACAGGTCTATCTCTTGTTTCATACTATACCTCTGAGTATGTCCTGTTTAAGTATATCCTGAGGAAAGATTCATGGAGTTGCCCCAGTGCATAGAGTCTTCTATACCCATGAGAAAGAAGGCAGTTCAATAACAAATCTGTATACTATTTAAATAATTATAAACCAGAGGATGGATGGAACATGGGTAAATATAGGTTTGTAATAACCATGCAAAGTTCAACTAAGTGATTCTTAACCATGGTGCCATGTTAGACAGACCTGATTCACAAGATAAACATAGAGATTGAAAACAGAAATCCATAGTGTTAAAAACATTTTGACCTTTTGTGCTATTTCTGAATTCTTTGCAAAGGAAAAATTGCTGTACTGTTTTTCCTTAGTCAAAAAAACTAATGAAAAACTAAGAGCTGGCATTTTCCTGGCTTAGCTAAAATAGAAACAAATAGGAGTGGATCTGAATGCTTTACTAAGCTTTAAAATATTCTGACAAAAGGAAAGGTTGTGGCATAGAGTAGTAAATGTTAAAAATATATACTGCATAGGAAATGAGATTCATTCCCACTGTTTAGCTCCAGCCAAATGTTTTAAATAGTCCCTCATTCTCCATATACCTTGCCCTGACCATTAATTCTTTTCACGGGACTGTTTTTACTGTGCGCAAATAACAGCGGTGACTGGTGCCTCCTGAGTCTGGGGGGGGTACAATTTGGGTGCGGGCCCAGGGGCAGGCCAAAAGCCCCATATCCACTCCTATACTTCTGTGCTATGGCTCAGTGTCACCCCCCACAACACACTACCTACCCACGTGGCAAAAAAAAGTGGTCCATCCTGAGCAGTGCCAAGTCAGGGGCCAATCCCAGGAGGGCGCACGTGCCCTCCCTACCAGTCGCCTGTGACAAATAGCAAAGATAGGATGCTACAGTTATATTGATTAAGTTCTACCATTACCTTACAGAAATTGCAAGGTCATTAATTCTATGGAGTATGTTATTATATCTTTTGTTATAATCTTTGGATAATATTCCATAAACAAAAGTTTCATTCAGATTGAAGTTTCCCAGCACACACCCTAAAACTCAAGGAAACATCCAGTCATGAGATAACATCCCTTGCCATACACATATATTTCTACTAACAGTTATAAACTCTTAATCTTTGAGAGGAACCTCTTTCTACCCCCAAATGATAAAGAAACACATCGCATGCAATACACAAACTTTACTCCCTATAAGGCAATAAGTTACTTTGAGCTTCAACAACATTAGAGCATGCATTAGAGTTCAGCATAAATGCACAAGTTAAAAATAAAGTCTGCCCATCAGGGCAACCTGGGGTCATAAAATCCTATATTTATAATGTATTAATTATCACATAGAAGTTCATTGTATTAGTCAATTGATATATATTTCAAATGTTTGGCAGATTTGTTTGCTGAGAGTTATGAACCCAGGTTTTTGTGAAATGAAAGCCCTCTTTCCTAAAGGTATTCTGTAGCTTCAGTCCCACAGTGCTCCACGTTCCCCTCCCTCAGAGGGAAGAGGAGGGTGAGCAAAGTAGACTGTTAATGAGTGCTCTCCTATGAACTGTCTCTCTGCTCTCCTGGGTTAAGTACAAACAGTCAAAAAGCCTGAGGCTGAATCAATTCAATCTTTGCAGGTTAGATTAAACTGTGTAGTTGGAACCAATAAGCAAGTGAATAAGCATTCACTTTTGACTGAATGTGCCTCACACCAGTGGCTCAGACCAGAAGCCAGGGAGTGTTAGAGCACGCTCCCCTGCTCAACTGGAGCAGACAGCTTGGGTCAAGGCTTATCTGGCCACCCTATGATGGGGCGGGGGGCGGGGGGTGTGCAGGGAAGGTACAAAGCATCCTGGGATGCCGGGGGACTGTGAGTTGACTTGAATCTGGAGGGGATCTGGAACAGAAGTTCAGTAAACTGATTTAACCTAAATCAGTTAAGTCTGATTCTACATCCATCCAGGTTTATCTTAAACTGGTTTTGGCCATTTCGAAAGTGGTTTATGTGCACTAAACTTGTGTCGTGTTACAGATTTGAACTGGTTTCTGATAACTCCTACCGGTTTATGTGCAATTTCTGTCCCTGGCACTGGAGAACCCTCCTGTCAAAACCAATACAGACGCTCCATGCTCCTTGCACCTCTCCTGGTTCTAGTGTGGGAGGGGAGGAGGATGGAGAGGGTATGTGCTTTGGGAGACTGAAAGTGTAGTATATAGAAGAGCAATGATAGCCTGATCCATTCCCTCCCTTTTACACTCCCTCACTCCCATGGGGAGCAGAGCTCCAGGGCGTACAAAGAAGTTGCAGCAATTTTAAAGTGGTCCAGTTTGTTTGCATCTGAAGCACTTCAAATTGCAGTTTCTTATAGACATCACTTACCATTTCACAACACTCCTGTCAGACACACACTGTTATTATTACCCCACCTCACAGATGGACAAACTTTAAAACAATAAGGATTCAACTACATTGCCAACTCTGTATCATTCTTCCACATCATATTCCCTCACTGGCAGAGCTACTGAGCATCCACAACCTACAGTAAATTCAGATTTAGCTGTGAATACTGAGCAGACCTCAGGTATCTCAAACTGGGCTCCCAGAAAAGGAGGCACACATTAATGGGCACCTGTGAACATTTTAGTTTCAGTGACTTGCCCAGCATTATGTAGGAACTCTGGCAGAAGAACAGAGAGAATATAATTCTCTAGGGAGGCATTCAACTTTCTTACCTGCTAAACCATCTCACAACCTCTGCATCATTCCAATTTCTGCATAAAATTAGGCTAGCAGACTACAAACAAGAGCTTCATTAACTACATTACCGTGATCCACTCCCAGAGCACTGACTATCCTGTACACTGAATGAGCTAGGGATCCTGCATGAACAACAGGACATGAGCTGGCAATTAAAGTTGATAATACAATTAAAAGTATAGTGCAAATCTTACAAATAAACCAATGCAAATAATACAAATAACCCATATGAAGGGTGTGCAAGTAATCTTAATTCTGGCATTTCTAAATCTCCAGTGCTGGACTTTGCTATTTACATGGCATACTCTTAATGTAGCTTTCTAATTGTAATTTCCTGCATTCTAAAAAGAAAAAAAAAATCTGTGGGGAGAAATTATAACACAAGTTCCTCTCCATCACCAGTAGGGTTTCAGTGGGCTTGCAGCACTATGACATGAATTAAAAGACTGATGAAAACAGCTGAGGGCAGAAGGGAACTGTTATACTCTGTTGACCAGCCATTTGAGCAGGGTTAGTGGCATAACTAGGGTGCAGCAACCCAGGCAGGAACCCCGAGTGCCAACTTTTAAGTGGAAGGAGGGTTGAAAAAATTGGCTGCTGCACACCCACATGATCACGTCCATGGCGGCTACTGTGCAGCTGCCCTGGGTCCCCCAGCCACACTGTTACGCCTCGAAGCAGGAGGTATAACACATTGTATGTAGAGCCACATCTCATGAGGAGCAGAGCTAAGTCCTCAACATTTGGCACATATTTTCTGAGGCAGCATTCTAAAATGGCTAAAACTGGGCCTACCATTCGAGAAATCTGGTTTCTATCCCAGGTTTGGCAGTTTCTCAGGTGTCCCTCAACAATGCAAGGTTGTAAATGGAACCCTTACTAATACCAGTCAGTTGTAAAAATGAGTTCAAATGAATTAGCTCCTGCTTTCCAAGAAAAGGACAATCCATTTTGTCTCCTTTCTATCTAGAGATCCTGTGCATGTGAAGAACAGAATATTGATGGATTCTGGCAACACACATGTTTGCTTTAGTGAGCAAAAACACAAATTAGAAATGGCATTTTAAACAGATCATAATTTTGTCAAATCTAAATGGATTTATCTAGAGCCAGTAAAAGGCAGCCCCTGAGCCACCAGGGTTCAAAGTCCTCCTGTGTATTATTCAAGTGTTAGAACTTCTAAAACAGGCTAAATAATTATTATAACAGAAAATGTTCAGCAATCTAGATAGAGGGGTTGCTGCCACACCCTCTACAACCATAATTTTGAATGCCATTTTTTTCCTAGACTTTCCACTGGAATGGTAGCTGTAATCCTTTATTTCCAGTTTGGCAGAACAGCAGTTGTTGTTTGCCTTGTATAACTGAAGCAAATCAATTTTTAAAAAGTTATAAGAATTTTTGTTTTCTTTTGTTCCTATTCAATGTCACAAATCCGTCACTGAGCAGAATTCTAAGTGGCTGAGAGGATTTTAGTCCAAAGGAATATATCAGAGACAGTATTTTTTAAACAGAATGGCAGGCTTTGGCTCAATAAACAGCTTTAATGTGTCTTGAGATAATCTGTGTTTCTAGTCTATTCCGTGTTACAGATAAAGTGATCCTTTTCTAAAGGTATTTGATTCAATGTACATGCTTCAGTCTTTATACAGTTCAGTAACACATTAGGAGGTCTGAGTGAAATTCTTCATTTCTAAGGACATATTCTGCCCCACAGAAGTGTATGTAATAACTTTCTACTGGAGTATTATTTCAGTGAAAATGATCGTTCAACGATTTGTTTATAAAGTTCCTATTCGGCACCTAGCAAGATCCTACAGCATACTGCAAATCCATTATATTACTGGTACAACAGAATTCTAATTCTGAATCTGATCTCATATTGGTTTTATATGGATGTAACTAAATACTATTGACCTCAGCAGAGCTGCTTCTAATTTACACTCGTAAAACTAAGAGCAATGTGAAACCTGGAGTTTACAGGTAAAATTCTGCTCTTACATACATAAGAATTATCCTCATTGTATGCAAACCAGTCACATCCTCAGTGTAGCTACTTTGACACTATTGCCCAGTTATGCCTAGTAAAGATCTGGCCCTAATAATACCATTTAATAATCACTTCATAATTCAGTAGTTTACTGCAGGAAGCCTTTGGTTGTAATAAGGATATTTAGTACTTTCATGCTTGTGTAACTTGTGATCAGCTTGCTTGGACAGTATCATGATTTAAGAGCTAATTGTGAAATCTCCTTAAAATAGATTTAAATGCTTAGACCAAGGACATCATCCCCTTAGAGCTATTTCCCCCTTAGAGCTAATTCTTAATGGTAATATGTAAGTGACACAGGTAGGGTATCCAGAGTCATCATAGGCACTTTTTGCTTAGAAGGATCACAGAGGAATCATTTTTACATTCCTTCATTTTCACAAAGAAAGCAACTAGCTTACGTAGCAGAATGGAGCTCTTTCTTATGGGCTGGAACAGAGGGAGTGGGGGCAGAACAGAAGGATGTGTGTGGAACATAGGTGTTGTATACCAGCTGGAAATATAAAAGAAAAAATAGTGACTTGTGATTATTAAAAGTGAGAATTGTGTGCGAATTTCATCTGAACTCTTTTCCATTTTTAAGTAACAAACTGAAGCAAAGACTTGTATTACCAACTTGAGAGCAAGATCCCTAAAACAAATTTTATTAGATGAATGACAGTTAAGTATGTGCAAAGTTTTGGACTTAGGTCAACAAGCTAACAAAAAGGAAATATTGCTATGTGGCATCACATGACAGATTTAATAGCTGAAAGTCTTAAAATGTATGAGACTCAAAGAAGAAATTGATACACAGCAGATGAAAAAGACCAGAGATACTAGAATGTTTTTAAGATTACCTCTGAAAGAATGAGCTATTTCCACTCCTAGACACATGTGAAAATACAGCTAGTAAAACTATTTTAAAAGTTTATCATGAAAAAGTTCAGTTTTTTTAGGGTTTTTACCCTAAAGCAGAGTTTTGTGTCTATTTCTGTCTTAGTCTGTAGTTCTTTGGCATCTAAAGGAAACTTCAGATTGAAGTCTGAAACACTGAATGAAACAGAATTCCTGAATTCAGTACTTGGCAGGTGACCTTGGGCAAGCTGCTTTATCTCCCTTTGCTTCTGTATTCCCTATTTGTAAAATGGGTACAACAACCTTCATTTGCCATATGGGGATATAGCTAGAAACAATTTAATGTCTGTAAAGAGAGATCTTTGAATTAAATGTGCAATATATATAAAGTGCAAAGTATTAGTGGTAGCCTGGTAAATGACCCTGGTGGTCCTCTCCAAACCTATGATTCAAACAATGTTTGAGCTGTATATGTCACCAGAAAAAAAGCTCTGCTGAGATGGGTAGAGTAGTTATCTATTTCAGACATGAAAAAAGTAGTTAATTATTTTATTATTTCAAGTAGTCTGTCTGCCCTGTAAATCTGGAGACCTTTCCTGTGATTGTTAATAATAAAAACCACACAGGAAGAAGAAAACCTACATCTATAAAATCATCCTTATGGGATCTGATCACAGAAAAAGCTGACTTCCAAAATTTTACCCATATAAAAGTCAGTTAATCCACGATTGAGTTTAAGGTAATGAGAAAACATAAATGAACACATCCTTCAGATAGTTTTACAGCTGTTACTTAAGGTCCAATCCAGACACTCAATCAAAGTTTCTATCAGCCTAAGAGAGTCTGCCAACGAGAAAAAAAATCAAGAATTTGCCAAAAGGCTATAGCCACATAGGGATTAAAAAGCAAATTTATTCATTTCTTTTGAATTTTTACCTATGACCAAAATAAGCCAATATGTAAATCCACTCTTTGAAGTGCTGCCTTATTGCAACCAACCTTGTTGCTTTTTAACCAAAGGCTACAGAAAACTTGACACAAATCAAAACATTTTAAACATCAATGTTCATTTAGGCCTTTGATACCTGTGAACGAGGCAATAGCATTCATTGCTCTGGATAAAAGAAAGAAAAACCTTAATCATAGAAGGCATGGACTGATTTATTTTACAGCATGAGGCATATCTAAGCAAAACAATAGTGGTTTATTTAAAACTTAAGCAATTAAATATTCAATAACTAAATAAAAGTATAGAATAAAATTGAATTTTCTAAGCAGTTTTGAAATCAAAATGTCTCACTCTTCCTGTAAATGAACTGTTTCTTGGTAAGAGTTGCTATACTAGTGTTACCTAACAGCAGAAGTAAATGGTTTAGGATCATACGAAAGTAGGGCTGGAAGGTACCTCATAAAGTCATCCAGTGTGGCCCCCTGCTCAAGGCAGGATCATTCCTGACTAAACCATCCCAGTCAAGTGCCTGTCTAATCCTTTGAAAGTTTCAAAGCATGGATATTCCACAACCTCTTTAGGCAGCCTGTTCCAATGCCTGACCATCCTCATAGTCAGAAAGTTCCTCCTAATCTCCAAACTAAATTTTCCTTGCTGCATCTTAAACTGCTCCTCCTAATCCTGTCCCCTACAGCCACAGAGAAAAGCGTATCTCCATCCTTTCCATAATCACCTTTCAGGTATAAGAAAGCTGTTATATCAAATCCCCACTCAAGTCTTCTCTTCTCAGCACTAAATAAACCTAGTTCTTTCTGCCTTTTCTCCTAAATCTTGCCCCTCAGGCCCTGATCATTTTTGTTATCCAGCACTAGACACTTCCCAAACTATCCATGCTCTTCTTGAAGTGTGGGGCCCAAAAACTGGGCACAGTACTCCAAGGGAGACCTCACCAGTGCTGAATAGAGCAGAAGAATCACCTCCCTTGATATGCATGTGAGACTACTGTAACCCAGGATGCTGTTGGCTTATTTTTGCAACAAGAGCACACTGTTGGCTCATATTCAGCTTGTAATCACCATAACCCTCTAGGTCCTTCTCTGAAGTTGCAACCTAGCCAATCATTCCACAGTCTGTATTTGTGCATGCAGTTATTCCATCCCAAATGTATAACTTTGCACTTGTCCTTGATGAATCTCATCTGATTGATTGTGGACCATTTCTCCAATCTGCCCAGGTCATCCACATTACAGTACTTTGATCTAGTCTGTATTTCCTCTGCTTGCTAATGAGAATGTTGTGGGAGAGTGTCAAAAGCCTTGCTAAAGTCAAGGCAGACCATGTCCGCTGCTCTACCTTCATCCACAGAGCCTGTCACTTACTTTATCATAGAAGGAAATCAGATTGGTCAGACATGACTTTCTCTGGGAGTATCCATGCTGGCTGTTCATGATCACCCTGCTCCATCCTCTTTCCAGGTATAGAGTCCAGGCTGACTGGTCTATAGCTTCCTGGATTTTCCTTCTTCTCCTTCTTAAAGGTATTGCCTTTTTTCAGTCAGCCAGGACCTCACCCAACCTTCACAAGTTCTCACAAAAGGTAGCCAACGCCTTCAAAATTACCTCAGCCAATTTCTTCAGTACCCTTGGGAGCATCCCATCCAGCCCTGCCACCTTCAAAGTATCTAGCTTTGCTAAGTAATCCCTAATCTGTTCTACCACTACTTAAGGCCAGGGAAGGGCAATTATTTCAGCTGGAGGGACACTTAAGTTTTGGTGAGCTGTCAAGGGCCACACATATAAAATCTTTTAGAAGATATCATGTTAACAACTTATACATAAAAAACAAATCATATACTAAAAATCAAACACCTACTATAACACATTGTAATTTTATATAAAAAAAATTATCCCAATTTGTTTTTTTCAAGTAGAAGCAAATATAGAGGTGATTGTATAATAGATCAAAATAGTCTTACTCTTGTATGTTGTATGCATGCAAGAGTGGGAAAATATGGGAGTGAAGGGTGGGTGGGGGGTAGTTGTGTAGAGGAGGGGTGTGGGGGGGGTGCATGTGTGTTGGGGGCTGCCTATGCACTAGGTCCCGGGAGCCGGCCAGGGGTGGGGAGGAGGGAAGAGGACAGCAGGGGGAAGGCTGCATGGGTGGAAGGCAGCCAGGAGCTGGAGCCCCATGGTCTGAGACAGGAGCCAGCCAGTTACAGCTTCCCCACCACCTAGCTGGGTGTGTGGTGCCCAGCATGTGTTTCCAGGGCCGCTGCCCTTCCCTGCACTACCTGCTGCCTGGAGCAGCGCAGCAGGGGCCGGAGGAGGAGGAGCCGCTGGAGGCAGAAGGGACAGAACAGTACCCAGGCAGCTGCAGCCACACTGGGAGCAGCCCCACCAGGAAGTTCTGTGCACTGGCTTGGGCACAGCCAAGGGCCAGATACAATCAATTGGCCAGATGCCCACCTGAGGGCTGGATCTAATCAACTGGTGGGATGAATCTGGCCTGCAGGCCATATTTTGCCCACCCCAACTCTAAGCTGTTTGTGTCGTTCCCTATCTCTGTCTACTGCACTCATCAGCTGGTAGCTATTTGTGGAAACTGAAGTAAAAAACACATTAAATGTTTCAACCTTTTCTGAAGGCTTGCCTGCAACTAGATTGCCTTCCACATTCTGTAAGGGACCTATGGGATCTCTGGTCTTCCTCTTAATTTAACATCCTTATAGAATCCCATCTTATTGCCTTATGTCCCTTGCCAGCTACATCTCAAATTGTGCCTTGGCCTTCCAAATTTTCTCCCTGCATACCCATATGATACACTTTTTCTCTTCCGTAGTACTATGACCAAATGTCCACATTTTATAGGGCTCCTTTTTGTGTTGCAATTCATAGAACAGATCACTGTCTAACCAGGCTGGTCCCCTGTTGCACTTCTCATTCTTCTGTCTCATCAGAATAGCTTGCTCCTGTGCTCTTAAGACAGATGTCTTAAAGTACAGTCAACTCTCCTGAACAACTTTTCCCCACAGACTTGCCTTCCAAGGGATCCTGTCCATCAGGTCCCTGAGTTTGTGAGAGGGGAGGAGAAAGCCCCGTGCAACTCGCCCCGTGCAACTCGCACGGCAGTTTTGGAGCTGCCTGAGCCTGCAAATCAGCAGGGAAAGGGGGTATAGCCAGAGACAGGCACAGGCTGTTTAAAAGGCAGCCGAGGACACAGCTGCAGAATGCTGAGGGAGAGAGCTGAGCACCAGTGGGGAGACACTGGGGGGCAGCCCAGGAAAATCAAACCCAGGGAGTGGAGGGACACCGAGGAACACTGCTGCAGGGGAGAAGCAGAGTGCCGGGATGCCGGCACGGGCAGTCAGGGCTGCAGGTGAAGACCTGCAAGACACTCCAGAGGGCGACTCCCAGACAACTATTAAGCAAGGGGAGTCGAGAGACCCCAAGCAGGGCTGTGGGCCCGGCAAACAAGATCCCAGGGACCCATCACCCAATGCTGACCTTTTTTGTTCATTATGTTCTTAAGTTTATGGTAACCCAAGAGTGGGACATGTTTAGTTGTGAAGGCCAAAGTTCATAGATGAAGGACGGCCTCCAGACTGACAGCCAGAAGATCACTGACCCTTGGAAGTAGAAGGTGCGAATGAGACGGGATCATCCATGAGCAGGACCTGCAGAGAGTGAAGTCCACCTTGGCCAAGGATGTGGCAAGGGTGAGGCAAAGGGGAAGTTGAAGCCCCACAAAGAAATCCATGTGTGAGATCCCATGGACCACCTACTGGGAACTGTCTCCCAAGAAAAGCATCTAAGGCATGGCAGGAAAGTTGGAGCAGCAACCAAACCATATAGGTGGTACAAATCTGGATCTCACCCAGATGTTGCTAAGGGGCAAGGCACTGGTCAAGAAGGGGCCAAAGCCCTACAACACCTACCAGTGACAGTTTGTTAAAGGTTGCTTTTCTGAAGTCCAGTGTCCTTATTCAAGTCCTCTCCTTCCTTCCTCCACTTAGGATCTTGAACGCCCATCATTTTGTGGCTACTGACACCCAAGTTACCTTCCACCTTCACAGTCTCAACACATTCTCCCAATTGCTCCCTGTTTGTGGGCAGTAAGTCAAAAAGAGCTTCCTACCTCATTGGTCTGTCTACCATCTTAATCAAAAAGTTATCCCCAATACACTCCAGGAACTTGGTGGACTGTTTGTGCTCTGATGTGTGCACAGGTCCTGATAATTAAATTATGGCACAGATTACAAAACAGGGAATATTTCCTATTTAAAAGGATGGCATATGTAAGAAACTGAAAGGGAATGTGATTCTGTTCTTATGGACCAGGAAACCTAGGACATTTCTACCCTCATAGCTGCTACCATTGGTCAGTGAAAGCTGATGTCTGCCTTCAACCCTCCATTGCTGCGCTGACATCTGGGACAGTTGATCTTAAGAGTAGAATATGAGAGGAAAAAAATCCATATACCTAATCAGAGGGGCAGGAAGCAGAAGCAATATCTTATAACAATACATGGTAAAGGAATACAGACACTGGAAAATGAAGGATGAAAGGAGAACATGAAACCTAGGGAAACCAGCTGCCATACCATTGATTAGCAATAGGCATGGAAAGGGCTATTTGATATCAGAGATTTGACAGCAGGACTGCAAAATTCAAGATTTCTACCCCACGGAATATTCTGATATGTCAACATTTGCTTTTTGTCTCAAAGCAGAATCAAAGCTGAAATGTTTGATTTTTTAGACTGTTTAATTCGTTGGGAGGGAATGGGGGACACACACACATTAGAAATGCTGCAACAAAAGATTTCAAGGTAGTTTAATTAGTACCAAACAATAATTCCTTATTGTGGCAAATTCAATCATGGGAGCTAGTCCTCTAGAGGACTCACTGCATACCAGGCGAAACAGTCCGTTGAGAAACGGGCCTGAATCTTGAAGTAATGTTTCACAACAGAGTAATTCATTTTATTATAGAAGGGACTGCAAATTAAATGTTTTGGGTGTATTCAAACATACTGAAATAGTCTGATCCAGTTTAAATCTATACTATATTTCAAGTTTCCCAATACAAAATTGTAATTTTCTGAAATACATTTTTGACTTTTTGACATTTGAGCCCAGTTTTCTTCCTGCCCAGGCAGGGGGTCGGACCTGAAGATCTGCAAGGTCCCTTCCAACCCTACTTCTATGATTCTATGACTTTGCAAAAGGTCTATTTCCAAAGGAGAACTGCTGAACAACTTTTCCAAGGAATAAGATGGACTAAAGAAAGAATAGATGAGGTTGGGTTCATCTTGCCCCTCCACTCAGGGTAAAACCAATCACTACATTTGGGTCAAGAAAGATTTTTACCCCATGGTCAGATTGGTATGTACTGTAAAATGAAGGAACGAACTCCTTCAAGGAAATAAACAAATAAAAACTATTGAATATCCCTAGAATTGTGGAAATAATGCAGTTGTGCTTTATAGAATAGGGACATATGGAACAGAACTAAAAAGGTGATTGTTTACATGAAAACTCTTGGAATTCAGCTGCAGTGAAACTCCCGTCTGTTTCTAATAGTTTGTTATGTCTTTCTATTTTGTATTGACGTGCTATTAAGTTTTGCAAGGCCAGCGATAGTAAAGTTATTAAGATGTGTCAGTAAATGCTAACGAGTTTACAGTTTTAATAAAAAATGTATTTTTGATTTTCCATGGGTAGCTAGTTTGATTCTTCTCAGAGGGTTTCAGATGGCAAGACTTTTTGGGAGCCCTTTCCAGTCTCACATGACAACTCATTTAAATTAAGCAAAATAACCGAACTAGGGTCTAGAACACCTAAATAGGATCTCAACCCTAAATACAACTTCCCAAGCTGGAAATTGGAGGGTGCCTACTCCTTCTTTGATGCCTGTGCTCCTTCCTTTCCTTACTACTTCCTTCGTGCTCTCCCATTGCTCTTCTCTTTTCCCTTAGGTCATTCCCATCTTCTGGTATGTCCCTTCCCTCTAGCTTCCTAGAGAAAATTTTCTTCTGCTCAGGGAAAGAAGCAGGCCCACAGCAGGCCTTTGCCATCTGCTGAAAGCCATTCACTTGTCCTTCACACCGCAGGCTGCTGGAGGCCAAGCTAACACATAGGAAAGTTATTCTCATCAACCCTCCTCCCCCTCTGCCCCATTACTGCAACATAAGAATTGTAAATGTGCAGATCTGATGTGTCCATTCAGCTCTTTTTCCCATTACTCCCTTTTGATGGCTGAAGAAAGTTTTGTATTGAATAAGCATCAATAAAGGAATCGCTCAGAATCTGTCCCCTTACACCAATACAAACAGATCCCAAAAATTAAGCAAAACAAACCCCCCTCCCACAAACCTAGACTGGGGCCACCTACTGAATTAAATTAGAATTTAATTCAAAGGTAACAAATCATACACAATTCTGTGTGGGAGAGGGGTGAATTTCTTTCAGGTCATCTGAAATATGAAGCTAATCCAAAAAAAAAAAAAGAAAGAAAAGAAAATAAATTACAGCCTATGGATTTATGGAAACAGCTGTATTTTCACTTCCTCCTCACCCCTTTTAGCTATAAACTTAATCTCATGATAGATATAGGTCAATAGCTACAGAATGCACAACTATTATTTAGACCAATTAAATACCATCGTAAGAGTAGTAAGTAAGTAAAGGGATCATTTAAATCTCTGTTCATCTTATAGTTAGAGAGAAAATCTAGATAGAAGTTTTATCACACTCCTGAATGCAGTTTTTCATTATCCATGTGGGACAGAGGGTGCTGTTAATAACCAAATTTGGCTGTGGGGTGGGGTGCAGGTATTTCAGGTGAAAGGTTATGAAAAACAAAACCTGAAGGATTTTTCTTTCTGGGAATCAGACCTAATAAGACTACTTCACATTATTGCCAGCAGGAACGTTATGGTAAAAAAGGTCAGTGGTTAGTTACATTATGCCACTGTGTGAAATGACAAAAAAAAAATACCACTACTACTATTAAACATTTGCAAGTTGAAAGCATTTTAAAGGTCCAAAATGCCTAAATGAGCTAGGAGTCCAGCTCCTATTGGTTGCTGGTATCTAACTCCTGAAATCACCTTTAAAACACATTCCTTAAGCAACAAATTCTTGCATCATCTTTGTGAGATACGTGGGTAAATATTATCTCAATGTTATACAGGGAGGAAAGCAAGGTAGTCAGCTTAAGTGACTTGCCCAAGGCTGAATGAGTCTATACAAAGGCAATATTAGAACTTTGGTTCTTTTAGTATCTAATCCTCACACATTTTTCTAAACCACCAGGACTCAAAGGCTAGATACAGAGGTTTAGGGAGCTTAGGGGGAGGTTAGATTGTGTTAAAAATGGCTGTGCGATCTAACTTAGTTCGCCCAAGTGGGAACCTCATGCTTAGATTCCTAGTTAAGTTGATCTAAGTGCAAACTATACAGAAGTTCAGAAAGATTAGATTGGTCTAAAAATGGCCGACCCAAACTGTACCTCAGAGGAAGTTTAACTGAGACTGGGTCCAGCGAGACCAATCTAACCAAATTTCTGTACAGTTCCCAGAGTAGTCCTGGGGGTGGGAAAGCCCAGCCACTGTCCCCGGCCCCCGGCCTGTGCTTTTCCTACCCCCATCCCAGAACCAGGCTATTTTTATCCCCCCCGTACCCTCAGATAGAGGACCCACCCCAAGACCAGCCAGCAACCCACCCCACACCAACCCTATGAAACCCCCAATCCTGTAAACTGCTCCTAGTACCAGTTTTAATAGTGTTCACTGGTGCCAGAAGCTGAGGAAATAAGTTGAGTTGGTTGGAATGGGGGGGGGTGTTTTTCATCTGAGGATTGCAGGGGTTTGTAAGCTAAAAATAGCCCCAGTCCTGTTGGGAGGAAAAGCCCAGTGATCCCAAATCCTCCCTATCTGCCCCTCCCCCCACCGTGACTTACTTCAATCAGAACCAACGAATGCTGGTAAAACTGGCCCCAGGAACAGTTTGCAGGATTGGAGGGGACTTGGGAGGGTTCAAGGGGGGTGCTGCTGAGATTGGAGTGGCTCTCCAATCCCACCAACCCCCTTGATCCTCCCAAGCCATCCCATAGACCCCACTAGCTTCCCCCCCCCGAACCCACCAAACCCTCCCAGACCCCACCAACACTCCCACAGAACCCGCTTGACCACAGTCCCTCCCAACCTGCCTGCTGGCCCCTGCTGGCCCCCTTGATCCTGCCCAACCCTCCCAGACCTTCCATCCCCCTCCTCCCCCATGCTTGCCCCCTCCTAATCCCTCCAAGCCCTCCCATTAGCTCCCCAACCAAATTTATCTTGGAGCAAGTGGCCATTTATAACTCAATCCAACCTCCCCTTATCTTCCCAAAATGTTTGTATGTACCCAAAGAAACAGCTGAAGGAAACTAATGCAAGAGAAATATTAGGTACTCTTATATGCACTGTGACCAACTGGTTAAAATGGTGCTGATATTTTATATATGAATTAGGGACAGGAGAATTTAAAAGGTTTAATTCAGAGAAGCAACCAAAAGCTTCGGTATCTGTATTGAAGTTTATCCACAACTTAATGTCACTCTTCATACTCCACTTCTCCCTCTCTAGCACCTTCTCGCGCACTCCATGCAACCAGATCTCACAGCCGTCCACTCACTACTCTAGCCCTTCAATTACCGATAGGTGTTGGTAGAGTATCCTTGGGTCTGCTACTGGGGGGGGCTGGGCAGAGGTTCTTCTGAGTCAGACATCAGAAAATGCATTGCTTCCCCTGACACGTGCAATTCATGATACATGAGAGCAGTCAGCCCAATAATTTTTAATTCAGACCCCAGCATGGATTGTAACAAAGTCATTTCCAGCTGAGGCCACGGATATAATGCAGTAATTATGTTTTTGATTCTAAAATAGTTTTGGCTTCAGCAAGCAGGTGGGTGGAGAGTTTCTATTTTTCAGTTTTGGTTCTACCATGTTTAAAGGTCAGTAAACATAAGCATTTGTTTAAAAAACACACACAATGAGATCATGACAAACCCACGAAACAAGAATATTTACAAATAAGACACTACATACTCTAAGCAGTAAAAGCACATGTTACACTGCTGAGTCTGAACAAGGAGGATGAATTAAAGACAGAGTATAATTTAGCTTTAACCTACAAATGTATAGATCTTTCCTGCTGTGGTTGCCAAAAAGAATCTAAGTCTTCTAAGTTCTCCTTAATTTCATTGTAGTTTTGATATACACTATTGATGTATCCAAAGGAACAATGCAAACTTCTTTCACTGATTGTTATTTCAACTCATAACAAAACTTAAAAGGATTTTGCATATTCAAATACAAATATACCTATACCAAAAGAATGCCTTGAAGTGGTATTATATCATCAGTGTTTAGGATTCCCTTTGTTAATAGGTATATTTCATAACTGCAGAACTTCCTCTGTGGTGTCTCAACAGAACTGACATTGAACAAGACTCCCAGGCACAGTAAATTTCATGAAAGACGCAAAAGAATAATTTATTTCTGCTCTTACTTACATGGGAAAAAATTAAAGGAGACTCTATACAAAGGTATTTAATTTATTCAAAAAGTGTATGAAAATAAAAGTGATAAAAGAAAGAAAAGCCATAGATTAATCATAACAGTGCAGGCAGAAGAGCACTGGGTGTGATATACCTCAGTGTTAGCAGATTTTTTACACTGTTTCCCATGATGCTTTCATTAGCAAGGTAAAGGAAACCAATATAAAGTGGATACATAACTGGTTGGATGATCATGCTCACAGAGTGGTCATCAATGGTTCAATGTCCAAGTGGGAGGTGGTATCAAGTGGAGTTGCCCAGGGATCTGCCCCAGATCTATTACTGTTTAATATACTCTTTAAGGATTTGGAAAATGAGATTGAGTGAAGATTTAGCAAATTTGCAAATGACACCTACGTGGGTGAAGTTGCATACGCTATGGAGGATGGGAACAGGATTCAGAATAATCTTGTTAAACTAGAAAATGGTCTGAAATAAATTGAATGAAAATCAATAAATATAAGCGTGAAGTCCTAGATGGAACAACTGCATCCACAAATGCAAACTGGGGAACAAGTGACTAGGCTGTCATACTGCAGGAAGAGACCTGGGGCTTATACTCAATCATTAACTGAGTGCGAGTCAACAGCGTACACTGGTTGCAAAAGAAAAAAAGCCAATAACATATTGGATTGTATTAATTGCAAGTCAAGAAAAGTGTGTGACCACCTAGCAACTCCCAGGGGAGCCGTAAAACCTCATAGCACCCACATTAGGTCAGTACCCCTACTCCAGTTTGCTACACTGGCCTTAGTTCCTCACCTGCCACACCTTTGATATTCCAATTTCTTTGCATCTTAGGAGGCTGCCTTCACCAACCAGAGTTAGGTCTTGGGTGCCTGCTCCACTCTAACCATCACCAGGCTGCTGATCTTTCCTGGTCTTTTGCACTTGCCTGGGTGGGTTCAGGCCCTCTCATTCAACCCTATGGGCTTTGGGCCCTTTTTCTATGCTACCCATGGTCTTTCTAGCCTCTGGGCCCACCTACATGGATGGTCCTTTGGGCTGCTGGCTCTGTTACTCACTACCCTCCTGGGCTGTGGGCTCTCCTACACAGCCCTTTTGGCTGCAGGACAATGTTCCTTCTAAGGTGTAGCGATCCACAAACCGCTGCTTCAGTCCCACCTCCCCCTTTTGCTAAGCCTGGATCCGGACTATGCTAAGCCTAATAGACTAGAATCCTCATGTAATGGATCCTCATGCAATGGATTTTGCAATAATCCTCCAAGCACAAGACTGGGGGCTGGGGAGTGGAGCAGTTCCCCACAGCCTGTAATGGGGACTCCCCACTCATGGTGCAGAAATCTTATGTCATGGTTAGACAAAGTGCATTGGGTAAATGTGATATAATTTACCCAAAGCATCTTGTCTGCCTATGTCCTTAGACCAACACAGCTGTAACCAGCACCCCCAAACTACATCATGGTTAGGAATGATTCCTTGCACCTGCTCTTCCTCTGATGCAGACCCAGGTTCAACACCATCCTGCTCTGCCCCATTCACCTTTCCCTGCTGCAGGTAACCAAAGTGAATCCGACCATGGTGCATTGGGCTGTGTAAACACTGTCACTGGGAAAGCAACATGCTGTGTGAAGAAGAATGAAATATCAGGATGCACTCTTGGCTGCCTTGAGCCGCTGCTGCCTGCAGCATTTAATCTGAGATATGGGGAAGCCAAGCTCTGCACGTGTTCCTGCTCCACAGGTAAGGAGGCATATGGACTTGGGATTGGGAAGCGGAGCAGTTCCCCAGAGCCAGCAAAGCCCGCACCAGCCCTAGCCCCACCCCGCCTCGTCTCTGGGAGTGAGGAGGCACGTGGCCTCGGAGCTTGGGCACCAGCAAAGCCCATGCCAGTCCCAGGCACAGCTCCTGCCTTGCCTTGCTACACTGCAGCCCAGCTCCTCTCCAGGCAGGTGGACAACATTAATAAGTTAGTGTGTGGCATGGTATTAAATTGTGCGTGGCCACACACGTGCATAGCTTGGAAGGAATCTTGCTGCAGGCCCTAATCCCCAGTTGTCAGTCTTGCACCTGTCTCTACTCCCAACACCATGGCAGTACCTCCTCAGGCACTCCTCATGGCCTCTAAACCTCCGCACAAAGCAACTCCCAGTCCTCCAGTCTTACACAGTAATAAAGAATAAACCTATAACATAAATGGAATTAATTTCAGTGTATACTGTAGCTGTCCTTCCTTCAACCCTTGCAGTCTGACACTCCTTCTTCATGGCAGGTCAAATCCAAACTGAGACCTCACCCAGAGTCCTGGCCTTATAAAGCCTGTAGCCACACCCCATCCTCCCTTGGGTCACCTGACCTGTCACTTCCACATCCAGCCTATCAATCATGACCTGAGGTCCTGCAGCCTGTTTTTCAGACTCTGCTTGCACTTTCCACACCTGGGGCAAGCAGCCATGGGCAACTGGTGCCTCCTGAGTCAGGGGGGGTACTTGCCCCCCCAGCAGCCAGTCAGTGACTGGGGGGGAGGTCCCCCCGTGGCCAATCACACCAACCAGGGGGGGGGGGGGGGGAGGTCCCCTGCGGCCAATTGCACCAACCATGAGCCAGCCCAGAAGCAGCGTTCCCTCTAAGCTGTCTCTAAGAGGAAACACTGCCCAGAAGGGCCAGGGATGCGCCTGGAAGTGCAGCGGCGCACTGCGCCCCCACTCCCCAGCCAGTGCTCTCAGGGGGGCACCAGTGCTCGCATCTGCTTCCCCTGTCCGCTGCCTAAGCAGGGGACACTGGCTCCCCCATGCACCCCCTACGCATTGCCACTGCAGGCAGCTGTTTTGTCTCAGGGCCTTTTAATTCCTAACAATTCATACAGGGTCCTAGAGCCAGCCTGTTGCTCCCTGGCCCTCTCTTCGTCACTAATGGTGTATGGGCCCCAGTACAAAGTGATTCTTCTACTCTATGCAGCACTGGCAAGGCCTTGCCTAGAGTAATGTGTCCAGTTTAAAAAAAGATTGACAAATTAGAAAGATCAGTGAAAAGCAACATACATTGTTAGAGATCTAGATAACATGATTTATGAGGAAAGGCTGACAGAACTGGGATTATTCATCCTGGAGAAGGGAAAGTTTAGGAAGAATTTGAAAAGTCTTTAAATACCTGAAGGGTGGTTATAGAGAAGATGGTGATGATGATTCTTGGTGACTACAGTACCAAGGGAAATTTAAGTTGGATATTAAAAAAAACCTCTCTCACTGTAAGGGTAGTTAAGTACTAGAGCAGATGATCTAGAGAGACTGCTGAATCTCTACCTTTGGAATTTGTAAGGACAAATTAGGCATGCATGTTTGGAATGATTTAGACAAGGATAATCCTGTTTTGAGCAAGTGGGGGTTGAACTAAATCACTTGGTGAGAGTTCTTCCAGACCTTCTTTTCTATGATTCTCTGAAATTATATCAGTAAAATAAAGTTAAAAAATACACAAAAAATGCCATTATATCCTGTCTTAAACACAAACCCAAGCTTCTTGGATTGGTTTTATTCTGCGTGTGCGTGTATGTGCATGTGAAAGAAAGAGAGAGATGTACGTGTACACACATGTAGATGTATGCTTGATTGTTTGCTTATTTTCAGTTTGTTTGGGAGAAGTCCTTATGGCAAATGGCAGTAGTGGCAGGAATATTCTCTTACTGAATGGGATTTTCTCCATTTCTGAATAGCTGAATCTCTTTCATAGCCTTACAAAATGAATTGGTAGATGATGGGTTGCAGCATTTGTGTTTCCTATGTTTCCTCTCAAATTGCTGCAAAGGAAGTTTGACATTTTACTTTACTGCATTCTGCTAACCTGAATATTCACAATTACCATTATTACATATATTCTACTGCTGCCTGAGCTTAAGATAGGCAAGTACATGTTCTAGGATCTTAGGATCTCTCATGCTTATGCAGGCTGGAAAATGTAAGTCTCTCATAGCAACTCTCTGGGTATACCGTCCATAAATACTCTGCTGATACAGAAAAAGGCAGCTTTGGCTCTAGTGTGTCATGTGCTGTACAGATAGACGTCATTGAATATTTCTGACTGAATGATGCATTTTGCAAATGCTGACAACTTATTTAATTGTTGGTAATATCTACTACACAGCAGAACTTCCAAA
>NW_005842688.1:378018-382711 GCF_000455745.1 Alligator sinensis | reverse complement strand
GAACTTCAGCTGCTGAAGTTCTGTCATTGATTTTAAATGAAGCACAAGTAGGTCAAAAAACAGTAAATCAGCAAATTCTTGAGAGAACAAGAACTAATGCTACTTGATTTATAACTGCATCCTGGGTGGAAAAACCCTGAGAAATGACACAGAAATATGCAAACAAACTACTCAGTTCTCTAGTAACATGTTTATCAGACAGTACAAAAGGAACTGATTAACTGTCCTTTCTGGCAAGAAAGTGCTGTCCCAAATAAAGATATTATTAATTAATTTACTACAGGAGAAGTGCAAATTTACCTTCTGATCTGAATTATTTTTCTTCTCTTTCCTGCTCTATACTGTTCTGCTTGTTACTTCCCATCAGTCACAGATTGGAGATGAAACTGGGATCCAGAATGGATAAAATTGGTAGTTATTTCCTACCTAGAATTCTCATCTCCCCAGTTTGAATTATCATAATAGTATCACACTGGGAAGAAGAGAGTTATCTTACACTTTCTTTACTTATCCCTATAGAAAAGCAGCTAATTTGCTGCAAAGTATAAGGGGACTTTTTTAGGCTGACCAAAACTATTCACAAATTCAGCCATTAATTTAAGCCATGAACATTTTTTTTAAGTTGAAAAAAATTTAAACATTTGTCACTATTTTCAAAATTCTGTGTTTCAATGTTTAAGTTTAAAAGGGATATTTCAAAACCACTTCTATAAGGGAATGACTTTATAAACACCTACATTTGTATACTAATAGAAGGGGAAGGAAGATAGAAGCCAGAAAAAATAAATAAATGAAAAAGAATAGATCATAAATTAGCTCAAATGTGCGGAATATCAATAAAGAAAGGTATTTGGCTAAAATAAACACTGCTCAGCACCACAGCAAATGCTACAGTTACAATAACAGGTGAAATATTCAGTAGTATTGAGACAATATAAAGCTAAGCACAGATGTTTGAAAAGTCCAAGGCAGAAGTAATCTAACTTGTGTGCTTTACTCCAAGTTCCCTATGTTAGGTTGGGAGTGAACAGAACAGACGTTCACCCGCTGGGGGAAGAGAGCATGCAGGGTGTCCCACCCCTCCTGCCTGGCCATAGCTTCATCTGTGTCCCTGCGTTTGTGACAGAGCAGTAAGGAGAGCAGTTCCCCCTCCTCTTGCCGCTCTGCCAGGCAAGGACACAGACACCAGGATTTCAGCACCCCTGCCTGGCCATGGCTGGATCTGTGTCCCTGTACCCATACCCCCACACAGCAGAACAGTAAGGGGAACAGTCCCCCCTCCCCTTACTGCTCTGATGCACAGGGATGCAGATGCCAGGATTTCACCCCCATCCCCACCTGCAGTTTACCAGAGCTCCAAGGGGCTCAATCCTTCCTTCTGTGGAGCACTCCCCTCCACCTAGGGACCCTGTATAAAGATAGAAAAATACTGAGCTACAGATGCTGTCGTCTTCTCTTCCCTCCCTCTCAATCTATGGCTGACAGCTTGGAGCAACCAAATACAGCCAAGTTCCAGTGCACCTTCCTGCAAGGAGGTAATAGCCGGGGGGAAGCAGCGCAGCTGCAAAGCAGCCTGGGATACCAGGAGGCAGTGACTTAAATTGAGCTGGATAGGGATCTGGTACAGAAGTTTGAAAGATCGGTATAACCTAAAACAATTAAGTCTGGTACTACATCCATCCAAGTCTCTCTTACATCAGGTTCCTTCATTTTTAAAGCAGTCTATGTGCGCTGAACTTCTGTTCAGTTATGGGTGTAGACCAGTTTCCCATCGCTTATACTGGTTTATGTGATGTGTAATGTCTGTACCTGGCCAAGATGTCACTTCCTGCTGCCAATAGAAATTATGGCCTCAGGTTACAACAGCATGCCAAAAATAATGATGCATTATGCTCACTGAGAAGATTATCCAGGTTATCAGGATAATAAGAAAGCATGTTTATATCATCAAAAAGCATGACAGATACTATATGACTAAAGTAAGCTGAGGAAAATTTGTGCCAATGATCTCAGTGGTCCTGAACACATTTTAATAACAGCATAGGAACATGCATATTAATTACTAAATTACAATTTTAGGAGGAATCAGCAAGTGCTATGGCAGAAGAATTAGAGGAGCGACTAGACTGGCAGATAGTAGTTGATATATTACTCATAATTCTTAACAGCATCACTCAGAAAGCCAGTTTGACTTCACATAAGGAGAATCACGATGACACTAGCCAAGACACCACATGTTGTATATGTACGTATTGCAGAAATAGCCATGCACATGATAGCTCAAAGATATGTGAGCATCCTCATTCACCTTGGTGGGGTATTAACCCCAAGCCCACTGCTCCATTGGCCTCATCAACACTACCCCAGCACAGGACTTTGTTTTGGGCAAAAGAAGATTGTCTTCGAGAGAAAAAAAAAGAGCCCCAGTGCCTAGGACTGAACACCCTTACAATCACCTTTCCACAATGAAAGGTGCACTGCATGGAGGTGGGCATCACAACAGCAGAGTCTCTGGGTTGTAGGGTACCTCAAATCCCAGTTTGCCTTAATCCAGCTCTACCAAGCCCCTGCATCTTTCCCTGGAAACTGCCCATAACTTTTCAGGATTTGGACTTTAGCCTTTCAAGAAGGACCCAAAAGCCCCTTTGTTATTAAAATGAAATCAAGTAAGTTTATGCTGTTCACTATACTTAAATTTTACAAGGTTTAGGTCAAAAGTTTGAAAATGAATACAGAGAGACCATGGCCAGTGAAACAAAATGATACAGACACCTCTTTCAGTACAGATTTACTGCAGGGAAATATACTGCAAGATGACAATAACTTATACTTCGCCCCTCCTCCTCTGATTTTGCTGACAGTCGTTTTTTATGCACTATTGGCTCACTTTATGTAATGACCCATGTTGAAATCATTAGGGAACAATTCAGTTTTGCTACATTAATAAGTGACATGATAAAAAATGTCTCATTTTATTGCTCCACTATAAGAGCAATAAAACAGCTTTCCAGAGTTAAGGTTCCGCCATCTTATTGACCTCAGCCTAATCAGGAAGGCCTTGTTCTCCTCATTCTCATTGCTAATTAAAAGCTTACCTTGTGGTGCTGTGGAATGAGAGTCACATGGGTTAGGGACTATGACTCGGAAGGTAGAAATTCTACACTAGTGCATCTGCATAGAGTTTATGGAGACTCCTATGAAATAAATGGGAGCGAGTTTCATGTCATGAAAAGCCAAATTCACATGTTCCCTTATTCATTAAATTTGGCTGGAAGTCTAGAAAATACTGTCCTTTGTAGGGCCAGTCATAGATATGGACAGCTGTGTCCAGAAGAATATCATGGTGCATTAGTGTGTTGAGTCAGTATTCTAGTCTCCTACTTTTCCTTCACTCCAAAACCACATACCTCTATAAAACAAATGCACCATCAAAAGAAGGCTGTAGTTCAGATATGGTACTATTCCTTGTACCATTCCTTTAGATTAGTGGTGCTCAACCTTTTTCCCCAGCAGGCCGGATGGGCAGTACCAGTTCATCCACAGGCTGGATCCAGGTGGTGGCCCTGATCTTGGGCCCCATCTAGCCATGCAGAGACGGGCAGGGGGTAGCCTCGCCCTGATTCAGCTGCCCAGGGAGAAGAAGGTTTGGCCAGGCCCTGATTCAGTCATGTGGGAAGAAGGGAGCGTGGCCCAGCCCTGATTTGACTGTGTGAGAGGAAGGGGCAAGAGAATTTGTCAGCGAGGGAGGTGGTATCAATGGCTGCTGCTCCCCCACTACCACATTTCCAGATATCGTGGCTCCATGAGCTGCATTTAGCCTGCATGTCAGAGATTGAGCACCTTTGTTTTAGACCACTGCTGCTCAACCTTTTTGCCTAGCAAACCAGATCAGCAGTGACCTGTCCATCCAGGGGCCAGATCCTGCCAGTGATCCTGATCTGGCACCCAGGGTGAGTGTAGCGGGGCCCATCCGGCCACATGGAAGTTAGAAGGGCACAGTCTTGCTCCAATCCAGGCATGCTGGGGCAAGGGGCTTGTCCTAGCCCCGTCTAGCCACCGTGGGTTGAGAGCCCATGGCTCAGCCTCATGGGAGAAGGGGGCATGGCCTGGACAAACCCAGCCATGCAAGAGAAGGAGGCTTGGCCTGGCACTGATCTGGCCATGCAGGGTAAGGGGGCATGGCCCAACTCTAACTTATGCATGGGACTTCAGAATTTGGCTGGGTGGGGTGGGGAGGCGTGGTATTAATTGCCACTGCTCCTCTACAACCAAATTTTCCAACCCATGGGAAGCACTGTGGGCTGGATGCCCTGGCTCTGCAGGCCAGATGTTGAGCACTGCTGCTCTAGAACAAGTCTCTAGGCCTGTTCCCATCCCCCATTCTCCTGTTACCTTCCCTACAACAGCTTGGCTCCAGCATCATGGAGGGGAGACTAGTATCTAATAGCTAGGCTCCATGGATCCCAGTACAGCCACCTGCAGCCTCCCCACTGCCTGCCACAAGCAGCCAGGGCTCCATGGTGGGCAGCAGGGGCCTGCCCAGAGCCCACACTGCTCATGGCAGGTAGTAGGGAAGTTGCAAGCAGCTCATCGGGATATGCAGAGCCTAGCTATAGGTGCTAATCCCCACCCCTCCCCTCCTCCTTGCTCCTCCCTTCCTCCCTCCTGCCCTGCTACCTTCCAATTCCTGCTC
>NW_005842688.1:367664-377962 GCF_000455745.1 Alligator sinensis | reverse complement strand
CCTGCTGGGGCATTGCATGGTTTCCTTCCCCCCACTTCCCTGCCAAACTGTGCCCAACCCCATGCTAAATGATAACCAATATGTTAAGTGGTTACTAGGCTTATCAGTTAAATGATTCATCATTTAACCATTTACATTTCAACTTGAGAGGTTATCAGAGTGGACTGATGATTCATAAAGAACGAAGTTCTTGATTACATATATGGCTGCCTATTTTTCACTCCCTTGTCTGCTCCTTCAAGATCCTCAGTTGGCTTCCAAAGGGCTTCCAAAAAGAGGCAATGTCCTCATGGAATAACAGATGAGATCCACAGATGGTGGGTTTCCTCTGCATGTAGATCTCTGGGGCACAATCTGGCTTAGCTAAAGCTTTATAGTTAGTGAGTGGTATGAGGGAGATACTGTAACTGCACCACCATTCTTACTGAGACAGAAAAACAGTTAAGAATGTGCACACAACCTGACTGCCACAAAGCGTGACTTTAAAGTAGTGGTTTACAACCTCTAGTCTGCAGAACCATGGGGTCCACAGACTATGTCCAAGGGGTCTGTGAAAAATGACTATGGTCAATCAAAAGTATCTGAATACCCACACTTACAATTCAAAGGGGTTCGCACCTCCATTCAAAATTTTTTAGGGGTCCACAAATGAAAAAAGTTCAAAACTACTGCTTTAAAGTGTTTATCCATGATAACAAAACATTCTTTTCATAAAGACTTTTGGTATGGAAGAGAAACTAAAGTTTGAGTTACCCTATCATATTTTTCTGTCCTATTGCCTGAAATTGCCCTCTTGGGACCCTGAAAAGAATCTGAAGTAGAAATTTAAAAAGAAAAACAAAGCTTCTGCAATGAGGAGAGGCCAGTTTATTATACAGCAGGGGTTTCTCTGTCTCTTTTTTTTATTCTATTTCCAGCTAAATGAGCTTTTACTTTTGCTGGTTTGATTGAAAGAAAGCAGTAAAAAAAGACAGAGTTGCAAAAAGGGCTAGAGAAGAGACAATGCTTACAATCCCCAGAAGAAGGAAGAGGAGTTAAAAATAGCAACATTAGACTCCATCATATTAATACTCCTACATTTTTGTCCAGAACTAGTACCCATGTACAGAAGATTGCATCTGCCAGCAAGGAACAATTCAGCCATCAACATTTCTGAAACATATGGACCATGTTTCTGATTTACCGATTATCATCATCTCTCCCAGTACCTGGCCTCTGCTATGTACAAGTAAGCACTGCACCCTTCACTGCTAGGCCAGCTGCCATACATGCTGTGCTGAAACACTGTGCTGAAGCAACTCAATACATAGCCGAAGACCTGAGCTTTCTGAAGCATTGCTTTTAAGTGTGAAGAGCCAAACTCTTCAGAATAGGCTCAAGAAAATCCAGGGAGAAATGAGAAAAATAGAAAGGCGAAGTTCAGCACTAGATGAAGGGAATGGTGGGAGAGTTGTTTTTGACACCCATGATACTGCAGACTCAGCCAAAATGTGCAGATGTTTTTTTCACACCAGTACCAAATGTGGTTCATAATCAGATGTCTGTGTTATAATGTGAACAATCGGAGTCTTTCCAAAGGGAAAAGAAAGTGAAATATTAAATGTTCTCATTAAACTCTAGAGGCATTCCCATTAAGATATTTGGCTCATTGCAACCTTGAATTTACAGGGATGTCATTTTAAAAGCTTGGCAGAAGATTAGGTCATCAAGAAGGACCCCCACAATACATGAACCTCAAAAAATGAAGTGAGCAAAAAATGAAGGGAGACCCCTTAGATGCTTGAAAAAATAAATGGTATGGGTGTTCAAGGATTGCCTCAAACACAAAAAGCAGTTTTCAAGCCTTGTATCAGAGCAGAAAATGCCTGTTGCTGCTTTTACAGTGCCAAATCTGTATTTGGTTGTTTAAAAATCCCTAAGAGAGAAAGGCAAGAAATAAATGGTTGTGACGTGTTGAGTATCGTGGAGACTGCTGAGTTTTTCAGTGAATAACCCTATCACTTGGGCCAGGCCTCCAGTCCTCCTTCTGTGTATTCTTGTAAATTTGCACAAACTAGAGGCAACAGAAAAACCATTTTATGTTACAGAAATTGGTCCCCTATCCAACAAACAAACACCTGAGACAGCTTCATCTCTCTACGCAGCCCAAAAGGATCTTTTTGATTGCTGAGCTCAGTATGTTGGTGTTACAGCTGCATATTCACTATACGAGGCAAGGAATATCAGCCAACTGTTCTGAGGCATAGTTATGCAAATACTGACTTCATGAAAGTGTACACACTTGGCTTACAATGCTCTAATAAGAATCTTAGTAACCTATGCATGGGCCAAAACTGATCTATCAACCTATGTAAGACAGGGCACATGAGAGGGATATAAAATTTAGCCTATGAAGGTCTGCAAAACAAGTACATTTATATTATTTCACCTCTAAAACACAATCAGTATTTTCATGTTATCCTGCATTCTAGATGTTTGTAGCAACAATTTCTAAACATACAATTCACATGATGACTTCTTCTAAGAGGTACCAACAGAAATAACAGTCTATTCCAAATTCCAAATCAATAGCATGCATTTCTGTAAGGCTTTATTCTATTTTCACTATTCTCGGAAGCCAGCTGTCCACCTCACCAGTATACAAATCAGGACTTGAACTCCTAATACTGAAGTGCAGAGGGCCAGTGCTCCAATAACCAGAACTTTAGTATGCCCAAGTTCTTTAACCAGTTACAATTCATTTTTTCTCACTGAACAAGGAAGCACCATGCATATTTAAAAACAAAACAAATTCAATACAATGACAGCTATGATAAAAGTACTCTATTTTTCTGCTACACTGATTGATACATTTTGCACACTTTGTAAGATTTTTATAATCTAAAATCCTAGTTTTCAAACCAGATAAATTCCATTAGCTGTTAAAGGTGAGATTAATGGAATTTCTCATTCTCCAGTTCCTGGAAAATAAATTGAATATAATGATTTACCATAACATTGTTGTCCATTCATCTCTTAAGTGTCAGGCACAGATGGTACATAAATCTGTCCTTCTGACTAAAATAACTTTACTTGATAACACATTACTTGATGCCTATTTGGTTTTAATAAATGTTTGTTATTTTAAAAACATTAGCAGTCTATTTCCAAGATGCTCACTTTTAGTTTAGTTTTTTAATAAGAGTAAAAAGAGGCTGTATAGGTATACATATGCAGCATATCATGTGGCACTAACAAGAATATGGAGGATTTTATATATAATAGTGGGGGACTATACTTAATGACCCAATCATTTGTTCCTAGGCATGGCTCCCTGATATAAAAACAGACCTGTGATCATTCTTAACTCAACAGGAAGAAGATTTTAAATTAAAAGTTCACAAGGCTGCATAAAACAAGGTTATTTTTTTATAAAACTGGATTTAGAGAGAGATTTCCTGTTGGAGCTGTTCATGACTGTATATTTAAGTCACTTACATTAAAATCAATTATAAAATTAATTGAATGTGATAGAGTCTATTAAAAACTCATATGGCTTGGAGAGATGAAGCATAATGTCCCATGGGTAGCCACTACTGGCAAGAGAAACAAGTGTTAGTAGAGGCAGGAGAATGACATCTTAACTAGTAAGCCACGCTTAAAGGTTAGCAGGGAGTGTGTTGATTCACATACCAAAATTATACAGTAATTATATATTAATTCAAGATAAATTTTACCTATTTGGGTAATCATATTCTAATAGACCAAATTCATGAATGGTCTCATTCTATCAACCACAGAGGATGGTACTAGGTCTTAATTTAGACCAGGGACAAACTAAGCAAGTCAATGTTCTTTCAATATTGTCAAATTTAACAGAGAATGATCTCTTTTTTTTAGAATTTCTACAGCAACTTGTAAAATTCATAGTCGAATTGCCATTCTCCATTGTGTTCTAGGGGTTTTTAAGAGTAATTTCTGTTTAACTTTTTACATTTCTGTAGAACACTTTGGTTTCAATTTTATAAAATTCTATGGGATTGTTCCATAATGGATGAATTTCCTCCAGTATTTTAATTGACTAGATTTCCTACTGTTGTTATTAAACATCACAATTAAAAGCAATAGCTACATATGTAATGTGAACAAATTCCAGTCTTCCCCATCACATACTCCGGAGAGATATTCCACTTAGCATTAGTATTACTGCTCATTGTAAGATATTCATGTCAACACCATGTCTGATATTTTGTTTCAATTATTAAAATAAAAATACAATTTAAGCATAGCAAATCTTCAGTAGACATCTTCTACATAACAGTAAATATCTCTTGAACTTCTGTTACATAATAATACATTTTAATAGCTGAACAGAGCTTATGCTTTGCCTACGACACTTGACAAGCTTGATCAGGCAAGAATCAAGTTCCCTGTTGCCACTCCGTTGCTAACTCGATAAAGCCACAGAAAGTCTCAGGAGAGGCATTTTTGGAGAAGAAGAGCAGTTTTATTCTTTTGTTCATTATACCAATGGATCAGTAACCACAACTTTATCAAATACTCTGAAAAAAGTCATTCATTTTAACAAAACCAAAGACCGCTAGCAAGATACTTAGCTATAAATATTTACTAAAAGTTCAAGGATTTTTTTTTCCACGCTGCCTTTTCATAGTCTTCCTGCTTGGCAGTTTTTGTTATCTTCTAAAAAGGCAGGTCACACTGTAAAACCATTTCTTGTAAAAAACCACATAATTTGCAGATAATAAAAACTTTAAAGTTAAGAAACAAGAAAAAATAATCTTATGAGACTGGATGGGGACTTAGATATCTGGATGGAATCCCCACTGCTCTGCATAATCTTTATTGACACATAATCAGAGCTACTAAAGGGGTGTGCAAAGCAGGCAGTACTCAATTTGGATTTGGCCCAATTTGGGAGATAGTGATTTGATTTGCTGATTTGGATCACTGTCCCAATTTGATTCGGCCAAATCTGAATCTGAAGATTCAATTCTGATTTGGGAAATCGTCGATTCAGCCATAAACACAGCTTTATATGTTTTTTCTACATACCTTGAGGTACCAGGCACGGCTCATGAATGCTGAAATGGTGGGGCAGATGGAGCATCCCACAGGAGCACAAGGCGGCCCCCCACGTGCTTGGCAGCGGACCCGGAAGTGGATCAGAAGTACTTCCAGTCCACTTCCGGGTCCGTTGCTGGGCACGCGGGGGACCCCCCCCCATGCTCCTGTGGGATGTTCCATCCACCCCACCATCTCAGCATTCTCGAGCCATGCCTGGTACCTCGAGGTACATAAAAAAAACATAAAGCTGTGTCTATGGCCAAATCGTTGAATCTCTCCAAATTGATTCAGAGGCATTCGATTTAGAAAGATTAATGGGTCTCCTGGTTCGATTCAGAATCAGAGATTCAGCCGCCAAATCAGGCTGAATCTCCTCCGAATCGAATCAGCAACTGAAGCTTCGCACAGCCCTAATAACAAGCCAGTTCTCCAGGGCAGCTTAGAGGGCACCTATACAAGTGATGGACCTCTGCTCCAACGTGTGCTACAAGTCAGCTGGAGTGAGCTAATTAGCACGCTCCAGCAGCCTCCACATCATGTGTATTCAGCATCCCCACATTTCAAAATGGCACCTGGGACACTTTAACTAAAGCTAATCAAACGAGCCTTAGTTAAAGCCATTTTGAAGCATGGGCGCTTAATACACATGACACTGTGGGCACTTTAAAACCCCTGGCACAGGTGCCAGAGTGTGGCACTTGAAAGCATTTTGCTTTGCACATGTACCTCAGGGCAGATGGCAGGGAAGCAGCTGGGGCTGCTCTGCTACAATAAAGATCTGGCCCCTCATGGCTCCTCCACCGTTTTCCTCTGGCACACCAACATTTTTCAAGTTGAGATTGCAGGTATTTTAGGCACTCTGCCCAACAATGCTGCTGACCCCTGATCTAAGCCATAAAACCATTTTTTCTCTTTTTGCAGTTCCCTGCCTCGTTTACATACCTTTCAATTTCTGCAACATGTAAGGCAGAATAGGGCATGGCAAGGTGGCACCATACAGACTAACTTGTTCAGAGGCATGAGCTTTCGTAGGCTATTATCTGCTTTGTAAGAAGTCTACAAAAGCTCAATTTTGTCTAGACAAGTTAGTCTACAAGGAGCCACTCTGCCACTCTAAGTTCAGACCAACACAGCTAACTACCAGTCTCTATAACACAGGGATAGGCAAAATAGGGCCTGCAGGCTGCATCTGGCCCACAGCACACACCATTACCAGGCATGAGCTTTCGTAGGCTATTATCTGCTTTGTAAGAAGTCTACAAAAGCTCAATTTTGTCTAGACAAGTTAGTCTACAAGGAGCCACTCTGCCACTCTAAGTTCAGACCAACACAGCTAACTACCAGTCTCTATAACACAGGGATAGGCAAAATAGGGCCTGCAGGCTGCATCTGGCCCACAGCACACACCATTACCCAGCAGCCAGCCCCAGCAGCAGCGGCTCCTTCTGGCTGCTGCTGCCAAACCAGGCCCCACTGCCCAGGCACCCAGGCCTGTCTGCCCTGCACCCACTGCCAAGGGTGGGACCCAGATGAGCAGGCACACAGCTAGACAGCTGGGATGTAGCTGTGGCCAGGAGCAAGATGGGTGGGCAAGACTGGAGAGACCCTGAGATCTTGGGACAGTGATATTGCAAGGCCGGGGCTGAGGCAGAGCCACAATCTGCTGCCTGCACACCCCTGCAACAGGATGTACAGGGAGCAAATTGTGGCTCTACAGGGACATGCAGGGAGCAGATCACAGCTCTCCCCCAGCCCTGTTCTGTCGCCACCCCAAGATCCTGGCCCAGCCCTGGACACAGCTCCCCACCTAGCCACACACCCTGCCCATGCAGCTCCCAGCAGACCCCAGGATCATGGGGCTGTGACACAGTGGGCACCCCTGTTTCTGTCTGCAGGGGTGTGCAGGGAGTGCATTACTGTTGTGCCCCAGCCCTACGCTGTCACCACCCAGCCACGCATCCTGTCTGTGCAGGTCCCACCCCTGGCAGGGGATGCAAGGCAGACAGGCCAGGGTGCCTGGGCAGCAGGGCTGGATCTGGCAGTGGCAGCCAGGAGCTACTGCCAGTGAGGCTGCCAGGAAATGGAGTCCAGCCGTGGGCTTGATCTGCCGCTTTGCCCACCCCTGCTATAACATGTGAGGTATGAATCTACAAAGAACTGTTCCTCTTTAGCACCGTGAGTCCTTCCTAGAGCTTCACCTATCCTGTGTACAAATGAGGAAGGAGTCTTTACAGAAAAATAATGCATATCAGGCTTGCTGAGCCGAGCTTGCTCCGTGCCACAAGGCAGTGGAGGGCCAGCTGCAGCTGGACCTGCCTCCTGGTGAGTGAAGGGGAAAGGGGAGCTCTGATTTTCCAATGATAAAAATATCCAAAATCAAATACCAAAATATATAGTATTTAGAATTTATTTTATTATGACTGAGGACTCATGTACACACCACGATTTTTGCCCTTTCATGAACTGCAACTGCGAGTCTGTTTGCACGATGAAGATTTCTCAACGCTTTAAAAGTCTTTCTTGTGCATTAAACTAAAACTCCCCGGACGTAGTTTAGTTTGGCTAGCTGGGAATTAAACTGGTGCGTCCATAGATTCCTTGTGTGTGAACACAAAGGCACTCAAAGACATGTAATGAACCTCTTTGTCCGCCAGATGGCACTGCAACTTTTTTGTAGTTCACCCCCTTCAAGTTGATTTCGCTTTCAAATTGCTTCCACTTTTTTTTTCTTATGTGGTTCACCAGCTTCCTGCTTCCACAGCTGCATGGCAGGGCACGGGCATGGACACAGGGTGGGTGGGGGCCCCCGGGCTGGGGGGGGTAGTGCTAGACCATCCTGCCCTCCTGAGGCACCAGCTAGGGACCTGGCTTAATTCATTTGAACACCTAGTGCATGTAAACACAGATGTGATGCTCCAAAATAAACTAGTTTAAATTTTATAAACCTATTTAATTTAATGAGGATTAAAACCCACAGTGTGTAAAGGTGTCCTGAGGCACTGGTAGGGTTCCAACCTGCTTTAAAATTGTACATATATTAATAAACCACTGTATTAAAGTGATTCTGATATATAATGACATTTAATTTTAATCATGGAAAAAAGCAGATTGGGGTTTTTAAATCAGAGAATTTGCCATTTTTAAACAGAGAAAACTAAGTTCCCTGCTTATGAGGAGAGGCTGAGGAAACTGGGCTTATTTAGTTTGGAGAAGAGAAGACTGAGAGTGGATTTAATAGCAGCCTTCAACTACCTGAAGAGGGGTTCAGAAGAGGATGGAGCTAGACTGCTCTCAGTGGTGACAAATGACAGAATGAAGAGCAATGGCCTCAAGTTGTAGCATTAGGAAAAACTCTCTCACGAGGAGGGTAGTAAAGGCTACCCAGAGAATCTCCATCCTTGGAGGTTTTTAAGACAGGGCTAGACAAAATCTTGTCTGGGATGATACTGTTGGGGATGGTCCTGCTTTGAGCAGCGGACTGGACTAGATGACTTCTTGAGGTCCCTTCTCACCCTAATTGTCTATGATTCTATGATCTGCTACAAAAATAAGCCAAATTTTCAAATGTTTAATATAATGTCCAATCCTTTCTCCCTTGCACATCCAAGATTCTTATTAAAATATTAAATTTCTAACATACAAGAAATGAACACCAAGAAAAAAATAATATTTCTGTGCAACTAAGATATTCACTTGAAACAGCTTGGGTTTAGCAGATTTTGAAATAGGTGAGACAAATGAACAATCTGATTCACTAATACAAATTTCAACCATGAGTGCAATCAGTGCAATTTACCACCAGCTGTGAATTGTACTGATTACATTTATGGCTCAAAACCCAGCCACCTCACTGCTTAATTGCCAGAATAAATAGTTCTTAAATATTTCATCATTTTCACCACTATAATATTAGATTTCTATTAAATATTTAAACAACACAACAGGGTATAAACAATGCTTTACAGTATGAGGTGTGTAGATTCAATGCACAGTTCTATACCCAGCACTCCAAAATCTATTAATAAAGAACTGTATGTTTGCCAATAAGGGTGCACTAATAGAGATTTTTGCAGCCGATACCGATAGCCTATTTTTAAGGAGACATATCAGCTGATACATATCCAATTTCCAATACCCAACCCAGCAGCATGGAGAGCTGCCTCCAGCTGGTAAGTCTGGTGTGGGGGGAGGGGCGAGGGAGAATGGAAGGAGCATGGGGGTGCAGATCAAGGCCCCTGCCATGAGGGAGGTGTGGGGCTGAGGCTAGGGCAATCGCTGCCTAGCTGGAGCAGAGTGGGCGGGTGTGGGACAGTTCCGCGGCTTATCTATGGGGCATGGGGGGGGGAGGAGTGGTTCCCACCACTGCACGCCATTCGGCTGGGAGCCACTGGCTTGGTGGCTCATCCAGTGCTTGCCCACTTGCCCGGCAGCTCCCGCCACTGCTCCCACCACTCGTCTGGGAGGGCATGGGGGAGTGTGTGCCCCCGGGTCTGTGCAGGGCGGGGTGGGCTGGGGCTGTGCCAAGCTGTTCCTGGTGGGGCAAGGCAGGGCTGTGCTGGAAAGGGGCTACGGGGCAGGCTGCAGCCAAAAATCACCATAGCCCCTTTCCAGCGCATCCCCACCCTGCTGGGAAGAGCTTGGCATAGCCCCAACCTAGCCCAACCTACCCCGCGCAGACCCGTGGGCACTGGCCCCCCCCATATGCCCTTCCAGATGAGTAGTGGGAGCAGTGGCAGGAGCCACCAGGTGAGCTGGTGAGCGCCTGATGAACTGCCAGACTAACAGCTCCCGGCCAAGCAGCACACTACAGCAGGAGCTGCTCCTCCACTCCCCACACCTCTTGGATGAGCTGTGGCACCATCCCATGCCCATCCACCCCACCCTGGCTGGGCAGTGCTTGCCCCAGCCCCTGTCCCACACCTCCCTCACCACAGGGGCCTTGATCTACCCCCCTTGGCCCTTCTCTTCCCCCACACCCCTCACCTTGCACCACACCAGACTTACCAGCTAGAAGCAGCTCTGGACTGTGCTCCTTACTGCCTGTGCTGCACTGTGGCTGTGCATATGCACAAGCCATTTATCAGCCAAATTATTGGCATGATATGGCCAATTTCCAATATAGTATATTTTCTTTATATCAGTGCCAATCCGATATCGGATCAATGCATCAGTGCACCTCTACTTTCCGGAATGCTTTATTGCTTTCACGGCATTAAGAAAAGTAGGGGCAGATT
>NW_005842688.1:335919-367654 GCF_000455745.1 Alligator sinensis | reverse complement strand
AAGAGTGCAGTGATATGGCTGCACCTCCCCTTGATTCTTGCTGCACCCAAAGTTTAAAACCAGCTGTTCAGCAGCACACCATCTGCACCTTTTCAAAATCCTAGATCTATCCATGAAGGAAAGGTTTTATAATGTCTAAAAGCCACCATCACAGGAATTTTAGTATGCTAATTCATACCTAATTGTATTTGTTCTACTCAAACCTTAGCATGTGAGGCAGAACTCATAATGTCAACCTAAAATCATTCAGTCCCAGCCCTGGGTGAGGCAGATAGATGGCGGGGCCAGACTGGGCTGGGCTGGACTGCAGGGGCAGAGCTCTTCCCAGCCAGCTGTGGCTCAGCCTGGGGCCACAGGAGCTGTGCACCTGGATTGCTCCCAGGTCCCTGCACCCATGCCAGGCCTGGCTGGACTGTCACAGAGGGGCTAAGGCAATGCTGCACAGAGCCCCTACCCCCTGCCCTGTGATGAGGGAGGAGGAGGGAGAGAGCCCTGCCTGCTGCAGCAGCTCCCTGACAGCCCGGCCTGGCCTGGGCATGGGGAGCCAGGAGCAAACCAGGCGCACAACTCCCATGGCCCCAGCCTGAGCTGCAGCCAGCTGGGAAGGGCCCTGTCCCTGTGACCCAGCCTGGCCCAGCACCACCATCTACCCGAGGCTGAGGCTAGAGTTGGGCCTGTGGGGCTGAACTGGGGCAAGCTGTGGCAGCGGCAGGGCTGGGATGGGTGGCTATGGGGTGCTAAGCAGCAGCAATGCTAGGTGGGACCTGGGGGGGTGCTATGGCCACCCCAAAATTTGCCTTAACCCCAGAGCCACCCCTCCAAGCCCTGCCGCCGCCACTGCACACCCCATGCAGGCTGCACAGCACAGTCCCCTCTCAGGGCCCCCACCCCACCAAGAAGAGGGAAGAGGCTTGCAGCCCCCATGGGGCTGCTGCCCCTGTCAGGAGTCCTGTCAGGCATGCCCAGATGCGAGCCCAGCATGGTTCCCTGATGCAAAGGGGGCAGGGAGAGGGTTTATTCCCTCTTCCTCCCCATCCCCCCTGGAGGACCCCAGCCAGGGTCTGCCTGGCTGGGGCAGAGCAGCCCCTGTCAGGGGGTGCTCAGTCTGCATGGGGGCAAACAGTAGAGGTGGTGGCCGGGGCTGACAGACGTCACCTGTGGTTCCCCGGTGGGAGAGGAGAGGTAGGGAAGATAAGCCCCCTCCATGCCCCCTTTGCCTCAGGGGGCCATGAATGGCCAGCATCTGGTCGGACCCCTGCCCTTGCTCTGGCTAGAGGGCAGAGAGGCAGGGCCAGTCCTGCTGTCTGGAGCAGAAAGCACAGCACAGCTCAGGGCTCCAGAGCATGCTGGAATGCTGGGGGACTCTGATTTAACTTAAACCAGGTAGGGGCCTGGAACAGAAGTTCTATAAAGTGGTTTGTCCTCAGTCAGTTTAGTCTGATACTACATTCAACCAGGTTTATCTTAAACCAGTTTTGGCCATTTTGAAACTGGTTTATGTGCACTGAACTTCTGTTCTGCTACAGGTTTAAATCAGTTTCTGATCACTTAAACTGGTTTATGTGTAACTTCTGTCCCTAGCCTGAGTCATATGTGTAATCAACTCTGACTGCAAATTACGTTAATACTACAGTGAAGATCAAAACAAAGCATTACTATACAGAAATTAGGAAGAGATCATACTGACACATTTGCTAATAGCATTATCAAGGCAACAGGGATGCAACATCTTTGCAACAGACATAACTTGTGCTATACTGTGTATAATCTTCTGTTTGGATTTCAAACCCTAATCTTTATCGGCTTATTATACTAGGCTCAGACAGTCAGTCCCAAACTGTTCTGAAGGACCAAATCTTCAACAGCATTTTGATGTGCCATTGCGCATAGATATTTGCCTCTGTTGACTTAATTCAATTATACAGTGTTACAAGGTAAACAGAAATACAGCGCTAAAGGATTCTAAATATCCCCATTTCATGATACTCCTTTCAAGTATGATTTGGAACCTATACTTCTGACAGAAACAGAATTATTTTTACATGTAATTTTTTGACATGGTGGCCTTAATGTATATTTCACAGCTTAAACCAACCCAGGAAGTACCCAGCAGAAGTGAATATCTCTGTGATACTCTGCAACCATCTGCATTTTTAATATGTTTACAATTTATCTTCAAAATTCAAGAGTCCCAAGAGTTAGGTACATAAAAAAAATAATCCACTGAACATGGTTCCAAAAGGTCTGATAAAGGTTATTTGTTTGGTAAAACAGGTCCCCTTAGGGCACACTGTCTTTCTTATTTACTGTGCCAAGTCTGCTTCTTAAAAAATCCATCTTTTGTATGTTTATTTTATTACTTGCCTGATGATAATAAAGACAGGCTCAAACTCCCCACATTTGGCCCCACTGGCCCAAAATTACACGATGCCAAAATCTTAGCAGAAGAAAGACAAAGGTACTGAGAGAAGAGGAAGCTGCAACCTCTCTCACATCATCTCTTACTCTGTCTAAACAAGCTATTGATCCCCTCTTCGTAATAACTGCAGTGGCCCTTGACAGCATAAGAATACATATAAAGTACAGGCAGTCCTTGACTTATGACGTTTCAAGTTGCAACGCCTCGCACTTACGACGTTTATAAATTGACACCCTGTTTCAACTTTATGACATCAGTTTCGACTTTACAACGCTTGATCTGATGCGATGCCATGCCAGCGAACAAATTTGCTGCATCACCCATCTCCTTGGAGAACATCTGTCCAAACTTCCTTGGACACTTTCTTTAAGAAAGCAGACAAGACTCCAGAAAAACCTGCAGCCAAGACTCCTGAGAAGACTCCAGCCAAGAACCCTTCAAAAAGTCCAATCAAGAGCCCTTCCAAATGTCCAGCAAAGAAGTCCTTCCAAATCAGTATGATTGCTATTTACAATATAAATACATTAAAATAGCTATATTATCTATAATTGATTGAGTACAAAATTCTGGGTTATTTTTGGTGAAAATAGGGTATGGGGCCTTGGTTCAGGAACCAATCCCCCATTTATAACATTGTTTCCTATGGGAAAATTGGTTCCGAGTTACAACGTTTCTACTTAAGACATGGTTTTCAGGAACCAATTGTGTCATAAGTCTGAGGACTGCCTGCAAGTCGGACTGGTGAGTAGAAAAACAGTCTTCACCCATTGCCAAAAAGGGCAAGGGAAAGTGTACAAAGTAAATAAATGTAAGTACTACATAAAACACTTGTGAAACCTTGAGTAGAAAACATTGGAACACTTCCCTATTGTGACTGTCACCAAGCCAGTAGGTAATTATGAACTTTAGCTCTAATATGCCCTGAAGAATCTTGCAAAGAAGATTCAACAAGCAGACCTGGATCTTTTGCAAAAAACCAACAAGACAAATATGAACACTGTGCTGCGCTCTAACAAAAACCATAGCTGCTTTGATATGTAAATGTTTCAATATATTCCGCACAGGCCGTCTGCGTGGGCATGTGTTCTGCCCTCATTGCAGAAATTGCATTACCACTTCCACTTGAGTTCAATGGCAGGACACCCACGTCTCAGCTGGCAAGACATTAAGGTGACACCGTAAGACTTCAGAGAAGTGTGCTGAGCTACACTTCTCTCCCATAACACCTTTATCGGTTCCATATCAAGTAGCATTATGTCCTCAGAAAAATACATCAGCTTACTGAGACACCACATTTGTGCACGCACTGATATTTTTCCAAACATTTCAAATTGTACCAAATAATTTTTATTTCTTTTTGTAAAGGGCAGAAAGAGAGGTTATAATTCTTCTCTGATCTACCAACCACCTTCTAAGCCAGGGGAGGGCAATTATTTCAGGTGGAAGACCGCTTACCCAGTTTTGGCAGGCTGTCGAGGGCCGCATGTGTAGCCCCACCCCTTGACAGGTGCCCCGCCCCCTGGTCACCATCTTGGGACCAATGTCCCAATGTCTTAGGACCAATGTCCCAGGGCCAGCATCAGTGGGGCCCAAAGCGGGGCGCAGGCTGGCAGGGGTCTGTGGAGATGGACTGGGCTGCACCAGCAGAGAGTGGGGAGCTGGCCCAGCTCCATAGAGCCCCTTCCGGCTGGGACCCCACACTCCTGCCACCCTGCTATGGGGCCCGCTGACACTGGCCCCGGGGCACCAGTGTGGGCCCTGTGCTCCTGCTGGCTCCCCACCCACACATTCCCAGTGCCCCCCAGCCCCACGGTAGAGGCGGGGGGGTAGTGCACAGCCCCGACCACCTGCTCGCCAGCAAGGAAGAAGCTGGTGCGGAGTGCAGGGAAAAGCGGCCCCTCGCCCACCCCATGGCCAGAGCTCCTTGCTGCAGGTGCTCACAGCCCACGCAGGGCTGTCTGGAGCAGGCACAGGCAGCCCCACATGGGCTATAAGTGGCTACAGCGCAGGGTGCTGGCCATGGGACAAGAGAGGGGCTGCTTTTCCCCACACTCAGCACCAGCTTGTAACCTGGCCCCACTGCCAGCCTGGGCCCTGTGCCAGCTCCAGACTTGCTCATCGGCAGAAGCAGCTGAGGCTCCCCCGCTTGCCACGCTGGTCAGTGTTGGCTGCTGCTGCCCACCCAGAGCTCACGCACTGGGCAGCCTAGAGGCAGCGGTGGCAAACACTGCACGATGTGGCAAGTGGGGAGGCCGCAGCTGCTGTCACCACACACAGCCCAGACGTGAGAGCCCAGAGCTGGCGTGGGGCCCAGGCTGGCAGTGGGGCCAGGTCACAAGGTGGTGCTGAGTGCGGGGGGGGAAACGCAGGCCCTCCCCACCCCATGCCCAACACCCTGCGCTATTGCCGCTCGCAGCCCACCTGGTGCTGCTTGTGCCTGCTACGAACAGCCCCGTGTGGACTGCAAGCAGCTACAGTGCGGGGCGCCGGCCACATGGAGGGCGAGGGGCCACTTTTCCCCCGCCCCATGCTCCGTCCCTACCCAGGTTCCCCCCCAGCCCTTCTCCCCCACCAGCCCTTCTCTTCTGCCCTTACCTGTGGTTCCTGTGCAGAGCAGCCACATGCTCCCAGGCTAGAAGCCCCGGCTGGGGCTTCCGGTTGGGAGAGGCGGAGCCAGGCAGGCCCTGCCGTTTTGGGGGGCCGCCCGGCGGGCCTCCCCTGGGTCCTACTGCCCTTGGTTCCTGTCATTTTTTACAAGAACCAAGGGCAGATAAATATTAATTTTCTACATTTTTAGGGGCCCCGTGGGTCAGATAGAATGGCCTCGCGGGCTGGATGCAGCCCATGGGCCGTATTTTGCCCACTCCAGTTCTAAGCATTTCCATACTAAGAAACTTATTGGATATCTTGAAGGAATGGCTGCTAGACACATGCCTCATGGAAGCAGCAGCAGCAATATAGTCTGGAGACAAAAATGGAGAAATGGAGACAATCCAATGGATAAGCCATGTAGGAGCATGAGAAACTTACAGCTACATCTAGGAGAGTCTAATATCCTGATTCCTAGGCTTGCAGTACTATAGCCCTACTGGCATTGTTCTATTTCACATCTACGTATTCATCTTGATTTGCAAAAGCAAATCTGCTATCTAACCATGCTGCCTGTAGCAGCGTGGGTGGCTTTAAGTTGCATGTAAATCAGGAGTGAATATAGTTCTGGGGAAGAGAGGAAGAAAGGAGAGCTGGTTATAGCTTCTCCTGTAATTCTGAAATTACAGCAATTGTTAATCCATTAATGTATAAATAATGGAAGAAGAATCTTGAATGTGATAAAATAGGCATAAATACAGCAATCTTAAGCCTACCACCTTCAGATGAACATTCAGCAGCCTTACATAACCCCAAGAAAGATGAAAGGAAGAGAAGTTATCTCCCTAAAAATATATATTTACATATATGCATAATTATATATCCACAGCAATTACAATAGCAAGAGTTTCAATAAATGCAAGCAGAAAACACGTCTGGGCTTCTAAAAAGGATTCATAAAAGAGCATTTATACTACCATCTGGAATGTGTAACAAGATTAGATCAGAAAAACAGAAGTAAGCAGTAGTCTTTTTGCTCATGGGCAATGCAGAATGAGGCAAAATATTAAGTCAGCATTGTTAACCTAATGCAAAATGAAAGTTGATTCATGTCAGCTATTTTTCATTGTTTAGCATTACCATCATAATGTGTCAGATACTTTAGTATGCAGATAGGAAAGGGAAATACAGATGATTTAGATCTGACAAAAAGAGTAAACTATGCTTTAAAACCAGTCAAACAAGATCACCAAAATTATAACCTGAATAGGTTACATTTGAAATATTAAACTGGTATAACCCTTGGATCAAAATTTAAGAGTGCCTAAGAGCCAGATCTACAAGTGGATTTGGGCACCTAATGTTACAGATGAATGCCTAGTGACAGTTACAAAAAACAACTAAATGAGTGAGCTGTCTAACTGCCACTGGCTGGAAATCTCCAGTCTTTTAAAAAGGATTAAGGTGGTGAATTTATTTTGGCTCTTTTATAAATCCTGGTAGACAGCTATCTGCCTGTTTAGGGAAGTAACTGGGTTGTAAATCTGTCCTTTCACCCACATTGGATTTTTTCACCCATGTAAATCACCCCAGCGGGCAGTGGACAAATGTTTAGCTATCTCTGGGCAGAGCTGGTTATAGCTGCAGCAGGCAGCTATTACAGTGCCGCATGTCTAGGTGATTGGGGAACAAGTAATAGCTAGTTTGCCTTGTGCAAACATATAACCTAGAACAAGGGTGTCGAAGATATGGCCCACCAGGCCCCTGAAGGGGCCAGCAATTCATGGGTAGAACCCACCACCAAATTTCTAAATACAGAGTCCTACTGGGGATATGTGCAGGTGGGGTGGAGTGGGGCAAGCAACAGCTGTACCAGACAAAAGTTTGGATCCAGCCCAAAAGGCTCCTCACAGTCCAGATCCATCCCAGCAAGCTGGCAAGTTTAGCACAAGACCTAGAATAAGCTGCATACACACAACATACACTGATATAACTCACATTAATGCAGTTTTATCCCCAGATGCTTCCTGAAAAAAAATGACATTAGGATTGAGTAAATTACACTAATGCGGGGCTTCACATCATGTGTCTGTTCTCCACTGGTTTTAAAGCTGCGTTATGTATCCATGCCCTAATTTTCACTGCAGATGAACGTAACTAATTTATATTTGAAAATGGGTTATAAGTTCCTAAGTCACTTGGAAGCATCTGCAAACTGTAGTGAAAAGCCAAGAAAAAAAATTGGGGACAGGACTGGGAATGTGGAAAAAATCATCCTATGACCATAAATTCCAGTTTCAGCCAGAACAACAGGTAAAACATGCACAATGAGTAGCAGACTACAAAATTACGCCAAGTGACTAAACCCCTCTAACACAGTGGTCTCCAACATTTTTATGGTGAAGATCACTTTTTGGAAGTAAAGGGCACCCCGGATCTACCACGCCCCCTTCCACCTCACCCTGCCCCCCACCCCACAGAGTGTCCCAGACCCAGCTGGGCCGGGCTGAGGCCCGATCCCACTTCTGTGCTGTGGCTACGCTGAACCACGTCCACTCAGCAGCCAGACTAGTGTGGCATCGGACCCTGGCCTAGCCAGATCTAGGACTGTCCGTAGTCCAGGGACATGTGGGGGCAGGGCTCCCACCACTGGGCACAGCCTGGAGGAGGCCCCAGGGACCTGTGCCCCCCCACTTGTGCTCTGGGGGCAGCGGGCAGGCAGCAGCAGCCGCCTTGTCCTGAGCACAGGTTGTGGGGGACAGAGGCCCCCAGGGCCTCTGCCGGGCTGTGCCCAGCAGCAGGAGCCCCCACCGTGTGCCCCTGGGTCACAGAGAGTCCCAGACCTGGCCAGGCCAGGGCCCGACCCACTTCTGTGCCACCCCTATGCTGCACTGAGCCAAGCCCACCTGGAAGGGGGAGGAACATGGTGTCTGGCCTCAGCCTGGCCGGGTCTGGAAGTCTCCGAGACCCAGAGGCACATGAGACCCAGAGGCTTCTGCTGCTGGGCACAGCCTGGCAGAGGTCCCGGGGGCCCATGCCCCCCCCCACACACCTGTGCTCAGGATGAGGCGGCTGCTGCTGTGGGCTGCCCACCCCAAGCACAGGTGGGGGTGTCAGAAGCCACCCCTTGCACCCCTGAATGATTAGATCTTCCCAGACCCAGCTGGGCCAGGGCCACCCCCACATGAGTCCCCGCTGCTGAGCTGAGCCATGCCTGCACTTGGCCACTGCAGTGGGGACTCAAGGCACACAGCAGCAGCAGCTGCCTCTGTTGCCTCTGCCCCCACAGAAATGGGCAGGGAACCCCTCTCCATGGCCCTAGAAGAGCCCCCCAAGCTACAATCGTTCGATCACCCAGCCAGGCTTGGGCCCTACTTACCTTCCCCTGCTCCTGGCTGGGCCACACGGTCACTCACTCACCGCCAGGGCCTCAATTTGGCCCCTGCCCCTTCCCTCCCCCACAGATTGACCTGCTGGGGCTGTGGGCAGTGGGTGTGCATATGTACATGTGCCCAGCAGTCTCCCCAGCCCAAGACTGACCCAAAGAGGCTCTGGGATCTACCTGTCAATTGGGGTCCCCGGGTTGGTGGCCACTGCTCTAACATAAGGCTGGGCAACTAGTACCACAAGTGACATGGACAGCTTATGTGTGTAAGGCAGGCAGCACAGTGGAAATAGTGTGGGGAGTGGAAAGCAGAGCAGCAGATTGGGTAAGAGAAGGAAATCAGAGTGGCACTCAAAGGGAACAGGGCTTAATTTGGGCACACCTACCAGAAAGGCTGGCCCCCACTGCTCTAATGTCTAGATGCAGAGAGTAGCACAATGCGTTAGTATACTGGCTTGCCACCTCCTGATTAGTGGCATTAAATCCCGGCTTAATTCAGGGGAAATTAAAATTTATAGCAACATCCTATTTCTCAATTGTGTCATAAACACATATTATGACATGACTGCCTGTCTCCAACAAACAGAAGCTTCTGAAAATATCAACAGGACCATAGGCACAGAAGGATATTGATGTTTGCTGGTGCCAGCTCTGATGTAGTATGCGTGGTAAACTGTACCTTTTCTGAGGCTCTTGCAACAGCCAGCACGTGCTAGGTGCTGTGTTTCCCAGAGATTCATATTACACAATGCTGAATTCAGACACTGACTTAGGCCTTTTTCAGACTCCTTGGTTCTGAGTGATCACTGAACTCTATCCCACAAGTTTGATCTAGCTCCTGGTGATGCTTTATTGATGATAGGGTTGTGAAAGGTTAAGCAATGTTTAACCGATAAGCCCAGTGATAATCAATTAGCTTACCAGTTATTGTTTAGCTCAGGATAGCACAGTCTGGCAGAGAAGTGGGGGAAGAGAAGCTGTGCAGTGCCCCAGCAGGACCCAAACGGTGGCAGGGCAGGAAGTAAGGGGGAAGGCAGGAGGGGTGGGGAGGGCAAGGGGGACTAGTACCAATAACCTAAGAGGAAAACAGCAGGCAGCCTAATAACTGATCGATAAAGTACTTAGATGTTCATTCACAGGTGCTCCCTCCTTCCCAGCACAGGGCTTCGTAGGCTGTGTTGTGCGGCTCAGCTCGCTACCGCCTCCTCCTCACCCTTAAACACTATTTACGTCCTTAATTGTAGGGACCTCAATTAAACCATACTACGTGCTGAGGACTTCTGACAAGTCATTTACTTAGGTACTCAGAAGCACACATCTAGGATTAATTTAAGATTTTTCTAATCTAAATCCTATGGGGACTTTTACACATGCTCTGGGACTTGAGTCCAGTGTTTTAATTAGAGCGGCTCCAAGAGCCATGGGGGTGCTTAAACTGAAGCTCCTCAAACAATCTTTAGTTCAAGCATCCCCGCCACCATTTTTAAGTGCAGGGACGCTGATACATGAGACACAGGAGGCTGCTGGAGCACAGTAACTGCCACGCTCTAGTAGACTAGATTAACTGTCTGCTTGCTCCCATGTGCTGGAATTCCAGAGTGTCGTAGCGGCCTCTGCACTCATGTATAGGCACCCAATAAGACAACAGGCACTAACAAAATACACTTATAAAATGAAAATCCACCACTAAAGAGGTAGCACAGTTGCCACCTAGTCAATTTGCTGCCACAGAACCTGTCCATGAAATCCTTCAGTAGGCAAGGCACCCCTTAAAGCTAATGGAAATTTTGTCTAAGTATGGTCTGCATATTTATGTTCATAAGACCTAGTTATTCAAATGAATCCAGTGGGCATATCCTTATGCCTAATCAATAAGGTTCCTTATAGCACAAGGGATCATCTAGATAGATTCAAATGAAAAATTATGGCCATGGTTTATAACCAAGGTATCACTCGGCATATGAATGCACAAGAAAGACAGGAGACTTTTAGAGTGAATTTTCTGTCAATCATTTTAATTTCACATTGCTTTAACATAAACACTTATGTAATGTCCTGTTTGCATCCTAAACTGTAATAGAATTTTTTAAATCTTAAAAACTACACTTTGTTGGTATGTACTCAATCTTTTTCAATATCCAAAGTACATGTAGGGTTAGATTCAGCTACCACGATCTGTACCATTTGAATATCTGTTTTCAACCTTTTTCAATAAGTGTACCCCCAGTGGCTGGACATGAAATGGGGGGAGAGAGGGACTGGCAGTGGCCGGATGCAGAGCAGAAGGAGGATGGCACGCAGCTGGACGTAGAGTGTGGGGCGGGGTAGGGGGTGGCGGTGGCCGTACGCAGAGCGGCACCAGTGCAGGGTGGTAGGTGGCGGCAGTGGCTGCTGCATGCAAGCTCTCTCTCCTCCACCCTGCATCTGGTCGGCTGGCTGGGTGGGACCTGTGCCACCCACAGAGGGGTGCCGCTGCCCTCGCCCCACCCCACCCCAGCCCTGCTCTTGAGAGATGGCAGCACGGGACGTTGGGTGGCAGTGCTCTGTCCCTGCCTGCCCGCGCATACCCTTTTGGGCCTTCCCAAGTACCCCCAGGGGTACGTGTACCCCCAGTTGACAACCCCTGATCTAGCCTATAAAATTTATATAGCTTAATACATTTTTAATTATTTAGTATAGAGAAGTATTCTTCTCAATTTTTCCAAAGCATTTCACAGTACTACAACATACCGTATCAGCTAGAATTCTTTCCTAGATCTTCTCCTCAAATACGTGCTCAGAATTTTATAACATGTCAGTTGCACTCTGGAAAATTGCTTGGGAAGTTTCAAATATCACCACTATACCAGACCAAGAACTCAGCCCTTACCCAAACCAAAAATACAACAATCTTTACTCTTCATAAAATGTGTGACAGGCTAGCTGGTAGTGACTAAGCCCAGGGGTTCTGAAAGGGCAAAAGATGATTGGAGGACTTGGGATTCCCTTTCCTCACCAATCAGGCCCCAGAGACTCACCCTCCATGTCCCCTGATTGGCCCCTTGGGTCACCTGGATGGGGATAAAAGGGGCAGCACGGCTGACTCAGAGAGACCAGTGAGGGACCACGAGGAAGGAGCTTCAAAGAGCTGGCAAGAGCTGAACTAGCAGGGCGGGAGCAGTTGCCCCAGAAAGGCCTGAAGGACTGGGACCTGCAGACAGGAGTTGGACCCTCAGCAGCACGGTGTGCAGCCAGCAGGAGAGGCTTCCTGCTGGGCTCCAGGATCCCCTATGAGAGGCTGCGGCCAGCAGTAGAGGCTCCTCAGTTCCAGCAAGGATCTCAGCAGTGACCTAAGAGGTTCCCAGCTTGGCTTCCAGCTCCTCCAATCCAAGGCCAGGCAGCTCGATGTGAGGCCAGGGCTCCAGAAAGGTCAAGACCCTTAGCAGTGGTGGCTGTGTGGCAGAGTTTCTACCTACCACATGGAAGATCTAAGTTCAAGTCCCAACTGGGGTGACTTGGGATGATTGAGCTATACAAGAAACAAATCTTCTTGCAGTGGAAACGGGCCATTGTGCTTTCCCCTTTTTTCCACCTCCAGGTACCTAGGCCCTATAGATCCTTGTCATTTGACATTTTGTATTTTGTGCCTTTTTATATTTCACCAACCAGTATTGTTTGCTCTGCTGTTTGTGGTTTATATTTTGTTAACCCTGTCTTTTGTCAATGATTGTAAGTGTCTAACCTTTGTTGAATCCTGCCCCCTTGGGGCATTGTAGTGTCTACTATACCCCCTGATTTATGCCTGTTATGTTCCCAGTATTGTTCCCTCATTAAAAGGTATATGGTTAAGTCCCCATTGGTGGTCTGGCTCTGCTCTATAGGGGGACAAGAGTCCCTACACCTCCCACAGCACTTGTGCACCTGCTTTGATCCCTTCAATTGGAGAGGGGGTACCTCTTGGAGTACCGCCCGGGTTACAAATGTATCAACATTGCATTCATAATTACTTTCATTATAAAAAGTTAGTTAATGTTTCTACTCTAGTAATTTTGATTTTTTTTTGTGGCATACCCCAAAATTATTTAGTAAAGGACATAAAGGCCGATTAAGGAAAGATATTCACAACAGAAATTATAAGAGCAATTTAGGATTTCTCTGGACTGGTTACTGTTGTAATAGGCAGAAAGTTTTTTATTGTACATCCCAGATAGTTTGGTTTATTTTGAATGACCTTTCTGTATGCTCCAATTCGTGCTTTCCTATAAGTGCAAAACTCACAGACATCAAGTAAAATACACAGACCAGAAAGCTAGACCGAAAACATAACTCAGGAAAAAATCATATTAAATTCAGCAAGTGCTATTAAAATAACTTGCAACAAATGACCAAACCTGATAAACTGCAGGCAATTAATTCATGTGGCAATTTTGTTTTATAACTTGTATCCTACTTACTGTTTCCTTGGCTATTCTAATTATTCCTTGATAGGGAAGTAAAACTCAGAAATCCATTTAAATGTATGAAACATCCCTCCTCAAAGGAAACTATTAAAAACTATTATGTAAATATATCCATTTAGAAACAGTTTCAAATATATATAATACAACTGAGTGGGTAACTGTAGTGAGCAACTGAATGAGAAGACATCACAATGTGGACTCCTGACACTACAGAAAAGAGTAGCCTCTTCAGGGCCGGAGATGTCTATCATATTGAAATCCTTACGGAAATTTCTCAATGGAACACTACCTTCATAAAACATAACTGCTTCAGATCAGATCACTATTGGCACCGTTAATTAAAGAGATTTCAAAACTATTGCAGTTTAGCTTTGGCTCTGTCTTCATGCAACAAAAGAGTGTGAGTTTACATTAAGATAGCTAATTCAATGTGAACTCCAAGTGAAAAAAAGGCACTATAGTGAATACGGAGGTAAAAATTACATTCCTTGCCCCTGTGTTGTCATAGCCTTCTTCATGTAAAAACAGTGGAGACAAGTTACAGAAGTTCTACTATGAATTAAAGGAAGTGTGATCAACCATGGACATGAGATGTATTGCTGGCGTTAGCTTGCTGAATGCTCGTAAAACTGTAGATGCCTTATCTTTACTTAGAACCCAATGGTGAGGTAACTACCGTGTGTTAGCTATATTGCTGGGGGAAATAGCAACGCTTTAATGTTGTGGATCTTTGATGAAATAGATTGTAAACGTTTATACACTACTATCTAAGTTAGCATTTCTGGTAGTTCTAGTTCTATGTACCTATAAATAATTATGAAATTTTAGAAGCAAAGCTAGCAATAATGTGTCTTTCAAAGCTCTAGTTCATTGGGTGTAAATACTGCAGACCAACTCACTATCGCAATAGGCATACATTTTAGTTAAAATACATTAATTTTTATAGCTAAAGCTAAGGATAAGCAAAATGAATTTTTGTTCATTATTTCTTTGTAAAGTAACCATGTTTTAAGGGACTATCAGACCAGAAAAACAAAAGGGACACATCTCAAAAACTCATTTGTCCTAGCAAGAACAAACCATTTGATTACATGCCGATACAGCATCTGAACCATAAGAAGTAGTCAGTCAACAAAGCAACCAATCTTTCTGAAGTAACATCCCACAAGTTTACACCCACAGCATACGGACTATACTTTCAGACAGTAATACAATGCACAAGTCCAGAAGTCTTAAATGTATCAACAATTTTCTGTATATGAATTTCCTCCATAAATGCAGAAAGCAATCTGCAGAAGGGAAGGGGATTAAAAACTGGGGACTAGTAGTTAGAGCAGGAAGCAGTCAGTAATGGAGACCTAGGATTCATGGGTTCTACATACCTGACTAGCAGGTATGACCTCAGGCATGTTACTGGTGAATACCCACAGTTCTTTATTTCCTTCAAGTGGGAGCTGAGAATAAACAACTCCTCTGAACATCAAGCTACTGAACCTCCCCATGATTTACTTCCCCCACTGGCTACAACAGTATAAATCAGAGGTGCCCGACTTATTTGGTCTGTGGGCCAGATGAACAGTGCCAGGTCCACAGGCCCAATCTAGCATGCAGTGCTGGCCCATCTGGGGTTCGATCCAGCTGAGCAGAAATGGCCCAGCCAGGGCTGATGCAACTGCAGGGGACTAGAGCCTGAAAGAACTGTGCAGGAACAGATCAGCTGGGGCCTGATGTAGCCAGCCACAGGGGGCTGGGGCCCAATATAGGCACATGGGAAGGGTCCACCCAAAGGTTGATCCCACGTGACTGCATCAGGCCCTGGCCAGGCCATTTCTGCATGGTTCAATCAGGCCCCGAATCAATCTAGCTGCAAGGGAACGGGGCCTGATCCCTCTGTGCAGAGCCAGCCCAACCAGAGCAAATGCAACTACGTGGGGCTTGGAAATTTGGCAGCAGGGGAGCAGTGGCAGTATTCATAGCCACCGCCCACCACTGCCAAATTTCCAGACCTATGGGTCCAATGACAAGCTTCCACAGGCCAGATATGGCCCATGGGCTGGCCATTGAACATCTCTAGTATAACTACTTAAAATTATAGGCAATGAACAGACAAATGCGATCATTTGTCCCATGAGAAAGCCCTTTGCCCCAGGATTGTACAGACTTACACATTGATTGAGGGACAAGCCTCTCAGGCTGCATGCTGGTCACCTGCTGGCAAAGGAGCAGCAATGCATATCAGAAGGGTGACATTCGTTAAGTGACTGCATTCATCCTGTTTTGATCCAGGTCAAACTACAGGACAGTCAGTTGGTCAATTAAGGCATCTGTTTACAGCCACAAAAATCTGGAGCTGAAAGTGCCACCCATCCTTTTGCATTTAAGGCAGGATCAAGTGTATCTGGGCCATCCTAGGCAGATGTTTATTGAATCTATTGTATAAAACCATCAGTAAAGGAAAGATTCCACACCATCTCATTCCAGTGTTTCACTACTGTAATGGGGCCAGGGGTTCCTGTAACCTTAATGAAATGCTGCAGCAGAGAAAGGCAGGCTGGTCATCAGGCCTAAAATGGAAACCCCTGTGGGTGGCTGGAGAGCCACCTGACTGGAAGAGGTGGTACACTGGGAGGCACATGAGGCTAGTGCCTGAGACCAGGCACTCAGTCGGACCCTGCAGGCAACAGGTAAAGGAGCTCCTGAACAGGATGGCTGCAGGTGAGGGACTGACCAGCACTCAAGACATCCCTGTGAGCTGCAAGCAAAGAGGAAGGGGGGCCTTATAGCATGCAGGACAGTTATGACCTAGTGCAGGGAGAATCTGTGTTACACAGCCTATGGGCTTGTGTTTATGTTATGATTAAGACCAGAGAACCAGATTGTGGCTATGGAGGAGATATGGAGACACAAAGGGGTGCTGACAGGGCACTCAGAAGCAGGCAGCCTAGCTGGGGGTCAGGAACCCAGAGGGCTGGAACTGGTGTGCCATGCTAGGCCAAGGCCAAGAGGGCTAAGGTCAGGATCAGACAGCCTAGCCTGGGGTCAGGAACCCAGGGGGCTGTGAGCTGATGCAGGTGGAGGCCAGGAAGCCAAGGCCAGTAAAAGCAGTCTAGCCTAGGGACAGGAACCCCCAAGAGCAGAAGACTGGTAGCAGAAGCTGTCCAGCCTGGGATTTGGGACTATAAGGGCAGAAGACTGGTAGTGGAAGCATCCTGGCCTGGGGTCAGGGACCCAGAAGGCTGATGGCTATGGTAAGGCTACAGCTGCTGTGTGAGGGTCAGGGAATCAGACAGCAGAAGGTTGAGGCCAGATCAGGCTTAAGTCAAGAGGGACAAACCCTGGATAAGGGGCCTAGAGAAAAGACAGTCTTGCCAAGACCGGGGGCTTGTCAGATTGACTAGAGAGTGACAGATGGGCCAGAGCCCAGACAACTTGAAATAATATCTGCAAGGCATGGGTGCAGCTGTAGGGGCGAAAGGAGGTCACAAATAGCCTTAAGGCAGCTGGCACCCTGAGACACAGGGTCGGAGGGCTCCACTTAGGGCTTGAAGGTCAGGACTGGGGTCAGCTTGGTACAAGAGGGACCTGCTGGCCAAAACAGGCTAGGGCTTACCCGGGGACCCTGGGGCAGCCTCCCTTTTTAGAATAAAATAATTCCATCAAGGCATGGCAGGAGGGAGGAAAGGGTATAACTACACTTGAAACTTGTTTTGAGCATAAAGGTCAAATGATCTTCAGCAACAGTTGTTTCAGCAGTGTGCGAATGCTTTATTATGATCCTGTGATTAAGGTACTTGCACTCCACACCAGTGGATATATGTAGTACTGCAATGTTTGGAAACAAGCACTTAATATTCTGGGCAGACATGCCCTGGTGCACTGTTCTGCCAATGTGCTGAATACAGTCTGGCATACTTGAACTGCATATTGTGGAATATTTACTGGAAGGCAATAGAATTCTGGGGTTTTGGCTCAAGGCACATAAATCCTATGTTTCCTCCTGTTTTACCGTCTCATTCATCTGTTTTTATGAGTCACCCAGCAGCATTTTCAAAGCATTGCCAGACAATGGGCACATCTACGCAAGACATTTACTGTGGAGTAGACTAATTAGCTCCGCAGTAAACATCCTGTGTCTACACATGAGGCCCCATGAGGCCAAAAGAAACTAATTAACTCTGCAGCAAGGTAGTACTTGTGCTTACAAGTACTACCCTGCTGCAGAGGTTTCTTGTGTGCAGCAGTGCACATGTAGATGCTGACCCAGCTAGCTGGGGCATGAGGGTGCTTCAGTGCGGGGGCTGCCTGCCGGCTAGTCCTGCATTGTAGCACCCTTGTGCCCCTCCCAGCTCCTCTACAGCATGTTGAGCCAGGTTGGAACAGCTCCAGGCTGGCAGGCTGAACCCACAGCTCCCCTGTTAGCCACGCCTGCTCCAACCTGGCTCAACATGCTACAGTCCCAGACATACATTCAAACAGTACTCCTGGGAGTGATAAACTCTGGTGTGATATACACCAGAGTTTATTGCTGGCTGTGTGCTAATAGCACATGTAGACGCACCCAATCTGTAGGAAACTTGAGCAAGTACTCAGATCCTAATGGTGATGAGTACATATAAGTTGAGTATGTAAATGCACTGAGTGCACTGAGAGATGAAGTATGTAAATGTTCTCTCTGCAATTGTGTATAAGCTTTATAAATTTTAACTGGGAGACTGTTAACAGACTTCAGCTCTACCAGCAACCAAACTTACCTGGCTACACATCTATACTGTGAGGACTGTGCAAAAAGAAAGTTAGAGAATTTAAGCTTTAATGGCATGTTTAAAAGGAAGTGCCAACACCAAAAGGAGCTGTTATCCTGACAGCTTTACATATACTAACTTAGTTTATCATAAAATATTAAGTCACCAAATCTTAAAGGAACCACAGTTTAATTACTAAGAAAACAGCTATGTACTGGAAGAGCTTCCTGGAATGCCCTAGCAAGGACCTAATCACCAAGGTGAAGAGTAGAGGTTTAGAGTGATTTTTCCAGCCAGTGGAGTTGGATCTCCCTTTCTGGATACAACCACAGTTTCTCTACCAAAAATTGGTTGTTTGTGGAGCTTCTAAGGATAGTTTTAAGATTTTTTTTAAAACATCTGAATGGAGCCCACTGAACTATTTGCAGGCATTTATAAAAATAACTAGCAAATTGTCTGTCAAGAATGACAGGAGGGGGCAGGCAGGGACAGAAGCCTGTGTCTGGCCCCACCCCTTCAGGGCTGGGCCCACCCCCCCTCCTCCCCCCTGCCACTTCAGGGCTGGGACCACTCTCCCCTCCCCCCCACCCCTTCAGAGCCAGGCCTGCTTCCCCCCCTGCCCCGCTGCTTCAGGGCTGGGGCCAGGACCAGGCCCACTCCCCCCACCACTGGCCCAGCCGCTCCTCCCACCCCGCTTTGGGTCTGGGGCTTTTCCCCCTGCTCCATCGCTGCCGCCATCTCCAGGGAGCAGGGCTGTGCAGGGTGGGGGGCCAGCACCGTTAGCCTCACCCCACTGCTCTGTCCCCTCCATCCCTGCCGTCATAGCAGCACATCACCACCGCCTGTCCACAACACTGTTGGAGCACTCTGATTGGTTGTTTCAGACAATCAATCAGAGTGCGAATAAAGCGTTACAAACAGACAGACAGACAGACTAAGGCTTTTATAATATTAGAATTCCCAGGGGATGATCCCTAGTATCACCCATTACACAGTCTACACCTGCACATTCAACATTGTGCTACCCTATCAATATTACTAATGTACATCCCAGAAATAGTAAAGTGTACTTTATGAGATTCTGGATAATACTACCTGCTAAGTCATAAGGATCCAGGTTTGTTTAAACAGGGTAGCAACTTAACTCTCTTGTCCCTTATTTCCACTAAAGACAGGTATCCGCTCTCACAAGGCATGAGATTTATCACAAATCAAGTGGGAACTCACTACTAAAATACTGGTATAATATCACTGCCTTTTTCTTCATTTTGAGGAATATATTGTTTAACTGAGGATTGTGCTAGTATGCCATGAGCAAAAATCCTGCGGTTGGGTGTCAGAAAATACCTCTTAAAATGCAAAAAAGATTTGTAATGAGTATTACTATATTATAGAATAAAAGTGATAATATTTCTATTCAGATGTTATTTAATATAGAAATAAAATAATGAAAAAACATTTATTTTTCTTTGTGCGATTCCCAGGGATTTTTTGTATCATATACTAGCATTGCAGAAGACCAACCAACAAAACAGAAGGATGATATTTTCCTGGTACTAAACAGACTGAGAATGAGGACGGTGTCAGACAAATGATAAATACTCATTTTAAAAGCACTAACCCTGATTTTAAACTACAATATAGTTGCATTAATACTAAATATAAATGGAAACATGTAGACATAAACATTATGTTTACTGTCAAAAACAAATTCTACAGTACATGGAATTTTTCTGTTCAGAGTAATCATTCAGACAAGGATGAAATTAAATCAAACCTATGACCAAACCAAAACAGTTGTGATATATATGCAGATACATTCAAAAAAGATGGGCGGTCAGGAATATCAACAGAAGTTATTTGCTAATACAGGCAGTCCTCAGACTTATGACACAATTGGTTCCTGGAAACCACGTCTTATGTTGAAAAGTTGTAACTCAGAATCAATTTTCCCATAGGAAACAATGTTATAAATGAAGGATTGGTTCCCGAACCAAGGCCTGATACCCTATTTTCACCCAAAATAACCCAGAATTTTGTACAGTACCCACTCAGTTATATAAAATAAATAAATGTAGCTATATTACTTGTCTATATGTATTTATTTATGTATTTATACAATATTGTAAATAGCAATCATATTTATTTGGAAGGATTTTAAGGTGACTTTGCTGGACTTTTTGAAGGAATCTTGACTGGAGTCTTCTCAGGAGTCTTGTCTGTTTTCTTAAAGAAAGTGCACAAGGAAGTTTGGACAGATGTTCTCTTCTTTTGCTTGTAAATTTCTCTGTAGCAGCTATACATGCTGGATATGTCCCTATTCACTGATGCACTGCGTTCAATGTCAGGGTCATGTTCCTCAAACAGGGACATGGCAGCTTCCAAATACTGAAATGCCTCAGTCAACACTTTTGTTGTCAAGACTTTATGAAGAGGAGTCTCTTCAACAGAGGGTGCATCTTCTTCCTCTGCCACTTTTTGATGTTCCAATTCAATGAGGTTCTCATTGGTTAATTCTTCAAAATGGGATGCCAGCAACTCATCAAGATCTTCTGGTGCAACGTCTAAGTTGAGTTCTTTGCCTGTTTCAACAACATTTTTGGTCACCTCTTCAACAGTGTCTGTAAAGCCTTGGAAGCTGGACACAAACTAAGGACACAATTTTCTCCAAACACCATTTAAATTTGATTGTTTGACTTCATTCCATCCCTCACCAATGTTCTTAACTGCATGGTAAATGTTGAAGCCCTTCCAGAAGTCCTTCAGAGTTGGTCTACCTTCCTTCTCAATTGCCCTGATGACCTGGGCAAATGTGCACCTAAGATAGTAGGCCTTGAAGGATGCAGTTACCCCCTGGTCCATAGGTTGCAACAATGGGGTGGTGTTGGAGGGCAGAAACACCACTTTTATAACAGGATGCGTGTCATCAAGGATGGGTGGATGACCAGGAGCGTTGTCAAGGATTAACAACACTTTAAATGCAAGATTGTTTTTGCTGCAATAATCCCTGACACTTGGCACAAAATGATGATTAAACCAATCCTCAAAAATGTTCTTATTGACCCATGCCTTAGGATTGGACTGCCATATCACTGGAAGAAATGCCTTGGAATGTCCCTTCAAAGCTCTGGGGTTTTCCGAATGGTACACAAGTAAAGGTTTAAGTTTAAAGTCACCTGCAGCTTTGGCACCAAACAAAAGAGTGAGCATATCTTTAGCAGCTTTGTACCCTGGCATGGATTTCTCCTCCTTGGCAATGTAGGTTCTCAACGGCATTTTTTTCCAAAGAGTCCAGTTTCATCAATATTAAAAACCTGCTGAGCACAATAGCCATTCTCTTCAATGATTTCAGCCAATGTCTCAGGAAAAACATAAGCTGCCTCTTCATCAGCACTTGCAGCTTTACCTGAGACCTTGATGTTATGCAAATTTGCCCTGGCTTTAAAAGGCATAAACCACCCCTTACTTGCACTAAAAGTCTCAGCATTAGAACTCTCCCCCTGTTGTTTCTTTAGATCATCATAAAGACTCCTAGCCTTTTCCTGAATGATGCCTAAACTCACAGGAGCACCGCGTTTATTTTGATCCTCCAGTCAAATGATTAACAGTTTCTCAACCTGAGCAATAAGTCCAACACGCTGCTTAGTTATCACAGTTGAGTGCATAGGAGCCGAGGCCTTAACATGCTCCTGAATTCTTGCCTTGTCTTTCAGGATGGTCACGATAGTCATTCGGGGGATATCCAAAGCTCTACCCATTTCATTTGGGGTCTCACCTTTTTCAGACCTAATTATTTCCATTTTTGTTTCCATAGTAATTGTTCTACGTTTCTTAGAAGAAGAAACATCACTTCCACCGGATTTATGCTTTTCTGCCATTATTATGGGCAGTTTGGAAAAAGTATGGAAACAGAACAGCGCGCTGGCAGCACAGTGAACTTGTAAAGTACTGTACTGTACAGTACAGTACTGGGACTTATTCTTTATTCAGTACAGGTACAGTACTGTACCATAGTGCTGTAGTGGTAACAGTAGCAGTGATGACTAAGCACCAGAGGAGCTGCCTAGCAAATGGCTCCCAGACGAGCAGCACACTGCTGCTCTGGTCACATGTCCAGAAGTGCATAGGTGGGGTGCCCTCAGATCTGCCCCGAGCGCAGCCCGCCCTCTCTGACCAGACCAGATCTGGGATTCACACTTCCCTCCCCCACCCCATCCCACCCCATGCCCTCCTGGACAAGTGGCAGGAGCCACTGGACAGGTCACAGCTTCTCCCGCAACCGCCTAGCTCAGCCCAGAGCTGCCTGCCCTGCCCCAGTGGGGGCAGCTAGGGGAGCAGGCAGATGAGCTGTGGCTTGAGCTGTGGCTTCTCCCGTGGTCATCTGGCGCAGCCCTGGCACTGCCTTCTTCGCCCCAGCAAGGACAGCTGGGGGAGCAGCCAGACAAGCTGTGGCTTCTCCCAGCACCCATAGCCCCCACTCCCAGAGCCCAGTGCAGCCCCAGCTGCGCAGCATTTGCCCCACCTCCTGTTCCAGCCCCAGCGCCCCCCCGCCGACCAGCAGGAGCCCTAATCTGCCCCCACACAGCCCTTTCCTTCCCCCTCCCCTTCCACCAACAGACCTGTAATCCTGCATTCAGCATTGTAAAGTTGAAACCTGAGTCGGAACTTCGAAACCCAGGTGTCAATTTACAAGCATCATAATTGCGGTTCGTCGGAACTCGAACCGTCGTAAGTCGAGGACTGCCTGCAGTTGATGGAAAGTTGAGATAAGAAACTTGCTTAATCACTCTAATTGTTCCAAATCTATTTTCCAGAGAGGACCATAGAAAACATGGTCACAGGAAGACCCCACCCCGCATCAGAAGTTGCATAAAGCACAAGTAAGTTTCTTTGCATTTCTTTAACCCAAAAAATGTTTGAAGTGAGATCAGATGGGAGTCCTTTTTAGACTCGTGTCCCCTTGAAAACCCATAAAATACAAGCTCTTACTGTGGTATTTCCCTTTGTAACAGAAGGTCACAGAATTAAATTTACAATTACCTATCATCTACAGCCCCCACACTGTAGCACCCTTGTGCCCCACATGTATTGCAGCAGAGTAAATAACTCTACTGTAGGATACTACTTGTGTTAGACAGTGCTAACGTACAGAGGAGTTAATCAATTTACTCCAAATTAATAGCTTTGCACATGTAGATGGTGATGCTTTACTGCAGAGTTAATTAGGCAATTCTGCAGTAAGTATCTCATGAAGATGCCCCCTTTTTTATATTTTGCTTAAATTCTTAAAAAATACTGAGTTCTTGAAGACTCAACATATTATCTAAATAATGACTATGCACTATGTCTTTAGGTACCTTGGAAATACAATGCTAATGCAAACATATGTTCTTTGACTAAGTACAAATGGCTGAAAAGCCTGAGGCTGAACCAATTCAATCTTCACAGGTTAGTCTAAACTGTGTAGATTGAACTGATAAACAAGTTAACGGGCATTCACTTTTGATCCCAGAAATGCAGCCACATGCCTGCAGTGGCCAACGCCAGAAGCTCAGGGGCACTAGAACATGCCTCCCTGCTGGGCTGGAGCAGACAACTTGGGCAAAGGCTAGCCTGCCCACTCTTCAAGGGGGCATTGATGGAGGAGGTGAAAAATATCCCGAGATGCTGTGGGGACTATAAGTTAACTTGAATCTGGAGGGGATCTGGGACAGAAGTTCAATAAACTAATTTAACCTAAATCAGTTAAGTCTGATACTACATCCATCTAGCTTTATCTTAAAATTGCTTCAGCCATTTTGAAAGTGGTTTGTGCGCGCTGAACTTCTGTTGTTACATATTTAAACCAGTTTCTGATCACTTATACTGGTTTATGTCTAATTTCTGTCCCTAGCCTTTGAGACAGGAACTGCATCTTCATATGTCTGTATAATGCCTAGCATCAAGCAAATATATTCATTTTCTATGGTCCTTGTTCTTGATTGCTACCACAATACAAACATAACAGTGGGCGAAATACCCTGCTAATATAAATGGAGGCATTTCCATGGACTTTGCCCATTTAAAACAAAGAAAAATGTCCCTTGTTCCAGATTTTTTATGCTAGATTGTGCAGAATGCTTAGAATTAAGGATATTATACATACTGAAAAAGAAAAAGGTTGGGAGAGGGCTGTTTTCAGCTACTTCCAAGTTGTATCTAGAGATATATAAATTAAAGAATTAATAAATGTTACAAAAAAAATATTTTCCTTGGATCAAACCCTGAGATCTCTACATACACAACCTCCCACTGAAGATAAGATACCTTGAAGCAGTGATTCTCAATCAGGATACTGTAGCACCTTGGGGTGCTTTGAGATCCTTTCACAAGTGCTTTGCAAGATTAGCAACTTTAGATGTATAAAATGATTCATAAGATAAACCCAGATATTTCAAAGAGGAATCAATAAAGTTAAAAGCATTCTGTCCTGTTGGGGAATTTCTGAGTTTTGTAACAGAAGAACTGTTCCATTATTTTTCTGCTAAGAGCTGGCATTTTCTGATGGATGCCTCAGGCCTAAAATGGGTAAGAACTACAGCCTTAAATTGTTGAAATTAAGGGTGGTAGTAACAGTCTACGCCCACCAAAATCAATTCTTCCCAATAATTTTGATACGAGTTGGATCAAGCAACTCCTGATTTGAAAGCTAAAATGAATGAATATCCATGTTTAAGCCTAATTCATAAAGAAATATTTAAACAGTTTAAATGATTCAGCATTAACATACTGCATTAAGAATTGATACATGAATATTAAAACATCTTCTCTATGCATACATAGATAACTTTGTCTTTAGTAATTAATGTCTAGAAAGATTAATTCAGAATCAAATTAATCATATAAATAATTATAGAAATTATCCAAGATTACTTGACTGGACAGTTACAGTAATAACTGAAAAATATCAATATACATTCAAAATATCCTTTATTAAGGTAACCCAAAATTAATATTTATAATAACATCATAGTCACCAAACATGTTTAGCAATAATGTTGATTATTGGCTTTACATTAATAATACTGTATATTAAAAAAATCTGATTGATTTTGAATATTCTGTCATGTTTGGTCTCTATTAACAGCTAATCATAAGCTATATTCATTTTATCATTTTGATGTTTATATGAACCAGGGTTCTTGGTATGAATATATCTTTGTATTTTTCTGATCTGACTTAAGCAAAAGACTGTCAGTGGGTATACTGCTAGATCAGGAGTGCTCTTCACTGGACAAGGGCCTAGAAAACCTTTGGCATGCATACCAATCAGACAAGGAAAAGGTGAAACTGAGATGGACTAGAGGGGTCTAGCAAAAGAAAATGCCTCAGTTTTGCCCAACGATGGCTGAGACTGAGAGCATTTCCAGAGGAAGAAGTATCTGATTCATACTAAGAAAGACATCCAGGCACGTTGTCATTAGATTCACACCAAGAAGAAAATTTCACGCTGACACAGATGTCTCTCCCTCTTGAAAAGAATAAAGAATGACTGAAGGAAATTGATTAGGGTTTTTGTGTATATTGCTGTCCTCCTTAAATATACTAATGGAAAGAGAGGACACCTACATTTGTCAGACAAACTGTCTGACTAGAGGAGAAGGAAATCATCTGCCAAAATGCACAGGCATCTCAAGAACTGAGCTGAGAAATAAGGATGGAGAGATAACGTTAAGGGATTTAAGAGAATCCTTCTGGAGAAAAAGCTGTCTAGAAACCTTGGTTTTTAGTGGAAGATTCTAGACCTGAGGCGCCAATAATGTCTGTGGAAAGCAGAATAAAAGATTTCTGATTTGATTTCGCAAATTTGTCTCCAAACTTAACAATTCCTTCTCCTTGCATCTTCTATCATCCTCCGTCATAAACTTTATTTATGACGTAGGATGAAACTTTATTCCAATTTTATACTTTATTGTTTGTCTTGTGGTAAGAGTGACTTCAGCGCAGCTGACAAGTACAGACATTCTCTTCCCATGGAGATGGCAGGCCTTACTCATTCTTTTTGCAGATCTGGGGAGATGCTGAAAGATGTAAGATCAAGTAAGGCTGATGTTCTGTCTGGAAAAGTAGTATTCCTGAAACAAAGATCTGGTAAAGGTGAAGTTTTGTCCAGAAAAGCAGTCTTCTTGGAACAAAATCTGACCTGTACCTGAGGACATGCAACAGAAGTACTGAGGACAGAGCTTGAACCTTTGGAATCACCACCAGGATAATCAAAGAAAGATATGCTGTTGGCTTCTTTACAAAGCATACATCACATCACAGGTTTAACTAACTTCAGGATCAACCCTGCAATGTACTGAAAGACTCTGCTGTCAATCCAGCAAAATGGTTAAGTATGTGCTTAACTCTGGGTTTTGAACTGTTCTATTAACTTCAGCTGTTGCCTTGGGACCTCTTAGAGGACCAATAGGAGATGACAGTAAGTGTTCCTCCTAATTTAGTATCTCATATAAGATGCTGAAGTCAATACTGCAAAAAACCCAGAAAAACATGTTTGGGCCTCTACATCATAAAAACAAAACAAATCAATTGAAACTATGGTCCCGCTGAATGGTAGACATCCCACCGACTTCAAAAGGAAAAGATATTACTTTCAACTGCATGTGGCCCTATATAAGATTGTACATTCAGTGCTCTGAATTCATCCAAAGGGATAATACTTTGTGGCTAAGATGAAATGCAAATATCTTGTGTGGGACTTCTGCACAATGGTGAACTGCACCCTTTTTTGAAGGATTTCAAATGCTTTAGAAAGACAGGACTGAGGCACAGTATACTGCAAACTCTTCAGAAACAGAATGTGTCTAGCTGTATGTGTAAACTTCTCTGGAAATGTATGATGCCACATATTTATTTAAAAAATAAATACATAAATCATAAATCAGTAAGTCAGGAACAGATCCCAAAGGTCCCAACCATGGTAAAATCACCACAATGATGGTGATTTTGAATGAAAATCAAAATGAAATCACTACAATGATGGTGATTTTCTCCTTGGAAAACCATGCTTCTCCAAAGAGAAAATCACCATCATTGCGCTTACTTACTACATATACTAAAAATATGATGCCTTTCAGATTCCCCTCCTGAGCTCTAAAGCTAATAAAATTCGAATATCCTGTGTAGGTGTATTCAAAGAGTAAAGTCCAGATAGTTTGTAACTGGAATCACATTATCTCTAACATATCTATAAAGCAAAGAACATTAGACATTTTTAGAAAAGGAAAAAAAAAATTCAACCCAACATGCATGTCTTTCCTGTTTACCTTAAACCCCACTTTTCCACTGAATCCCTCATCCTTTCCTTCTCTTGAGAGAAATCTTGTAAACTCATTTATATGCCTGACTTCCATCACTTTTCTTGATAATATACTATAACATCTTATTACCCTCTATGTAAAATAGCCGTCTCTTTACTATTTACTCTCATTTTGAGAGGGGGATTGGGGGTTTTTTGTTTGCTGTTTGTTTGTTTTTGTAATATTAATGATGTGCCAGGATATCTGGAGTTTTGTATAATGTCTTTTTATTAATCAAAACTTTGATTTTTAATATTTCAGTAGTGCCCAAAGACCCCAGTCAGGATTAACATACCATAAGAAGCACTGTATTGATAAACACATCCTACTTTAGAGTGTTTATTTTCTGTTTTCCTATATAGCATCCTACAAAGGTATCTAAACACCACTGAATAATGGTCTTCCACCAAGTTCTTCTTCAACTGATGTGCCACAGACAAACATAATCCCACATCCCGTTAAGAACCTCAGGTCATCACCCCATGTATGAAATAGGGAAGGGCAATACAAAATTTAAAACTATTTCTAAATAGTTTTATTCAAATTTTACTTTTAAATAGTTCTATTTTTAATCTCCAATGAATAATTTTTAGTTTCTATAACAGCAATAAGCACCTTTTTTCTGGTTAAGACTTGAATGGGTTCAGGAACAGTACCTGAATGACAATATATACTGTGCTGTGATTCAGGAATGGTGCCAGTACTACCAGAATAAGGGACTCTGGGTCAGACTATTGAATAATAAACACTGAATAGATGTATATTACAAGTGGAGCCATCTCCATTGTGAAAATATCTGTAAATAATATTCCATTATTTTGTAACAAAACTATATAGATTCTGTATTATGCAAGCTTGCATTTTGAATTACGCAGCTGGCAAAAAATGATAGTTATTTTAAAGTCTATTATTTATGTAAATCTCATATAAATTCTATTATTTCTACAGATATCATTAGTAAAAAGTTTAAAGATTGGATTTCCAAAGGTGTAGATCATCTACAGCTCCAGCCTCCAGCTGAAGCCAACTGTGGAAACCAACACTTTGTAATCAAGCCTTAAACCAATGGTTCTTAACCTTTTTTAGACTCAAAGCCCCCCTCAGAATATGCCAGCTTTTAGTTTTCACTCATTTTTTTACTACAGAAAAATAATATAACAATTCTTCTGTTGCACAGAACTCAGAAAGACCCCAACAGGACAGAATGTTTTTAATATTATGGATTCCTCTTTGAAATCTCTGGGTTTATCTTGTGAATCACATTTACAAACCTAACAGTGCTACTTTGCATGGAACCCCATGGCATCCTTGAAAAGATCTCAAGGCACCCTGGTTCAGAATCTCTGCCTCAAACTTTACCCTGGGTAGTAAAAACTTCCATCTGTCATATCTGGTTACTAGATATGACAAATACCAATAGCAGCAGAAAGTTATAACTACAAACTCATACCACAGAATGTTAAAAATAAAAATGAAAAGAGTTTGAGGATTTTTCGGTACCACTCCTGGAAATATCAGTATAGACCACAGTTCTCACCACATCATGCAATCGTGGGAAGTTATGAAGTTGCACATGATTCCATTTTCTAACCAGCCATGACCCCCATAAAAATTCAGTCCCTCACTAGTAATGTATCCATCTGCCTCAGTAACTCATCAGATTAAAATGAAACTATATAAAAAGGAGCAGACAAGTTTATAATGGTTTCTTTTAAGTCAGCTTCTCAGCACTTCAATTGCATACAAACTAATATAATCTATTTCTTTCTGTTCTTTTCAAAACAAAGAACTACTATTTGATAATAAACTATTCTCAAGGATACACTTCAATTTTAAATCCCACTTCTTACCATTGTAGTATTAGCAGTTTCTGCATTCAGCACACTTCTTCCTTGTCTTAAAATAAGGTGAAAAGCTAATACATTTTCCTTTACTTTAGTAGATAAATCAGAATGTCATTTCTTTAATTTTACAGGCATACATCAATTTTAGTGAGGCTTTTCTCTCACTCATTCTTTAAAAATCTAATCCACGTCATTCATGACCTGTATGTCATTACAAACAACTACCCTGTGTTACTCTTAGCAAAGAGGATCAAAGGGTTTCAGATCCTTCCAAGTTCTTCATTATCTAGTGAAAGCTTTTTCATTTATTCCCACTGCAATGAGTTTATTGGCTCTCTAAAAGGTAGAATACTCCTGATGTTTTTGCAGAATAATGCAAAATACTCCTGATGCTTTTGCTAACAGACATAAAAATGGCTTTATTGTTTTCGAAATTTTACCTCACATAAAATGAATACAAAAGCATATATTTTAACTTGTCATTGTGTGGCCTGTTCATACAGTCACAGACAATAATACATCCAACATGACTGCATGAGGGAGAAGATAGGAGAGATTTCACAGAAAACTGCAAATCCCTAATCAACAGATCTTCACACTGTTCATAGCAGCGCCTTCAAACTTATATAGACCAGGTGCTGGATCATGACTGAAAATGTGTACTGTAATACTGAATGACTCTTTTCACCATAAGAGATCAAATAGATTCTCAGATACAGAGATGGGAGTGATTTCACAATGGTAGAAGAGTACAAATAGTACTTTTGTACAAACGTACTGAAACATCATCCAAATATTACATTACATAGAATGGGTAAGCAGGGGAGTAAGAAGTAGGAATATGGAACTGATTTTACCTCCCTATACAGTGTTAGTGTGATGACAGTAAAATACTTCATGCAGTTCTGATAGCTACATTTTAAAAAGGACAATGAAAAACTGAAGAGGGTGCAGAAAAGAGCAACCAGAATGATCTGAGGGCTGGAGAAAATGTATTACAGTGGGAGACTTCAAAAGCTTAATATATTTAACTTCCCAAAAAGAAAATTGAGAGGATATTTGATTATAGTACATAAGTCTCATCAAAGGGAAAAATACTAGGTAACAAAAGGGCTCTTTAAGCTAAAGGAAAGTGGCAAAACATGAACCAATAGCAGGAAGCCAAAGGCATAAAAATTGCTATTAGAACTGTAGGTACATACATTTAACAGTGAGGAGGAGTAACCACTGAACCAAACTGTTAAAGGAAATGGTAGGTTTATCATCCTTTGATGCCCTTAAAAAAAACTGCAAGTCTTCCTGGAAGATACTCTTCAGCCAAACACAAGTTGCTGGGCTGAATGCAGGAATAACTGGGTGAAATTTTAATGGTCTGTATTATACAGGAGTTCAGATTAAATAAAATGATGGTCCCTTCAAGTTTTACACACTGTTAATGTTTTCTGCTACATAGAAGAATAGGTGTTTCCAGTTTAGACTTAAGGGTACATTTAAACTACATTTAAATCTACTCTAAATATAAGTAAACTGGCACTCTAAACCTCCTCTGCTTCCCTTTCCCATTTTGGTTAACTCATGTGATGTTGCTTGGCATTCTGTTCCTTGGCACCGACCCTCCTACATTTACTATATATACCATCTCCATTTAACAGCTGATTCAATGTCCACTGAAATCAATTGAAGTCTTTCCCTTCAAAAACCCTGGTGGCCTGATAATTGATGATGAAATGATGAATAAGATACAGTAAATGACTTCCCCAGAGCTATACCATAGTGTGCATGAGACTATTTGAAAGCAGATGCTGAGAGTTGAATGTTTATCTGAAAACAGCACCAAGTATTCTTTCACTTATTCTCACCTCCTGCCTGCTCCCACAGTCCAGGAAGGAATTTTTTTTAGTCTAACCATAAGGAATATAAAAACAGTATGTGTGCTCCATTTGTCTGCAAGTCATTCCCAGCACAAAGCCCTTCCTATTTGCTCATGAAAAAGTGTTATCGACATTCACTTTTACCAAAAAAGAACCCATTACAGAGAGATGCAGTCAAACTCTCAATGGGCTGGTGCTAATGGGTCTGCAGGAGGTTGGTCTAAAAATGACCTTTCAAGGTCCCTTCCATCCCTACTTCTCTGTGATTCTATGAAAAGTATCACCTGTGTTCAAAGACCCAAAGATGTTCAGGTATTTACCAACATCTTACTTATATCTCAGATTTTAAGAGCAATATCAGCCTTTTTTCTTAAGTCGTAATGGTCGTGGGATACAGATATTGTGCTAATGTTCCACAGCCTGCAACTAAAGCTACTCCTTAAATGGCAGTGCACTGCAAACATGTTTTCTTTCTCGTTTGATTTTTTAATGTCTACACTATTTCCTTGTAGAGACTGTCAGACCTGGCAAATATCAATTCACTTGGGAGTTAGGTTTAAAAGTGGGTTTTTCCAAAGAATCTTTGCTTATTGCCTTTATAGACATCCAGGGGCAATTTGTAAGGCCCAAACTTTTACTACAGGTCCTTGATTTCTTGAGAGGTGAGTCAAATAGATACCATATTTTCTCATATACAACACTCTCTCCCCCAAAAAATCGACCCCCCAAAATTGTGATGTGCACGTTAGATAGAAGCACCCTACTTTGATTCCTGTGCTACTGTGTAACAATTATGTTATTACTATTGAGGCAGTTGAGGGAGTCAATTGACCTAATGGCTTATTGCTCTTAACTTCACTGGTATTAATTATTATCTCTCATTTTTACTGGTCTTGATGTTCCACTAATGAAGCTAACTTTTTTAGTTAGCAATTTTATTATCTGCTAGTTGCTCCTGGTCTCTTTCCTCCTATTTCACAGCCCTGGAACCCTTTTTGGCTTGTTTCAAAAGTATGGATCAACCCATGGAGGAAAGTTTTCAAAAACAGCTAGGGTTTCAACTTTAGTTAAGCAGGAAAAGGAGAGTGAATCAGCTGTAGACTGG
>NW_005842688.1:329830-335909 GCF_000455745.1 Alligator sinensis | reverse complement strand
TAGACGGGCCCCCTTCCCTCCCCTACCCAGCCATAACTTGAAAAAAAATCTTTTTTTCCCTTCATTCTGCCTTCAAAAAAAGATGCATATTATATTTCAGGACATCCTGTATGTGAGAAAAATGTAGTAATCATCCAATTTGTGATTGTTTGACTCTATCTAGGCTTATCTTATAACAAAGTGTTTACCACTGCTGTCCCCTTTCCTGTAAAATTCACCCATCTTTGACTGCCAGTCCAGTCTCAATGGCTAGGACTGTTCAGTGGTGACCTTGGACAGGTCACGTAACTCATCTTATGTGTTAGTTCCTCAGCTGTAAAATGATGATAATTTCCCACCTACACTATAACTAGACAGAGGTGCCTCAGATGTTAAAGCATGGGTAGAGGGAAATGAGACCCACAAGTGTCCTATTTTCAGCAGCAGTAGCACCCCATCTTCTGAGATAGTTTAGAAGTAAGGCAACAAAGCATGATGGGAGATTTGGCCCCCTAGTTTGTGGCTTTTGCCACTGGTTTAGCAAAGAGGCTACCCTATCTGCCACAGCCTTTTTACATAATTAAGTCATATTTTAAAGGTAGGGTCCTACTAAATCTTAGTTGTGTCTATTTAATGTGAGCAGTTTGGTTAAGTGGACAATAGTTTTCAGACTGTTCTGAATTGTTTTTATCTCCTCTTGGGAAGCTCCTGTAAAGTCCTGAACTCAAAAATGACAATATTATCATGCTAATTTATGGAAGAACTGGCTGTCTTGTCCTCAGAAACTGCCCTTAATAATTCGAGGTGTTCTCAATCACTAAGACCCACTGTGCCAAGAACGTTACAACAATCTAAGCATACAGGAATAAAAAGCACTGCCTTAGATAGATAGACATTGTACTTTTTTATCTCCTTTATTTCTGCTGCCTTAACAAATACCTACATTTGGAATTTTCTCTGTGATATGTACTAGCTGACATTAAGGTTAAGGTTTCTCCATCTCAGCAGAGAGCATGTGTCAAGAGAGAGCAAAATGAAGTGTATCTAATGCTCAGACTGAACAGGTATTAGACCCTGAGGACTTCAAGAAAATGTGGATCAATTCAGTTAGCATGACATTTCCTGTCCAAGTCTACAGAGGGAAGCCAAAACAGTAGGGCTATAACTAGGGGTCTACTCAACTTGAGGAGGCAGCCAGCCAATTTTTCAGGCAGATCGCGGAGCCAGCTGCCATTTTCAAGGGCTTATTGTGGCCGGGGCTGGCCGGGGTTTATCGTGGATGGGACCATGCCAGCGGTCCCATCCCCTGCCACTGAGTGGTGGAAAGAGCTGTCCATTGTATGGCCCTGCCCCTCACCACTAATTAGCTAAGAAAGCTGTCCATCATATAGCCCTGCCCCTTGCCACTAATTGGTGGCGAGGGGCAGGGGCACATGACAGGCAGCCTTCTCAGCAGATCAGCAGCAAGGGGCAGGAGCCATCTTGCCTGATCAGCTTTGTGCCATCAGCCTCCCTCTGCTCTTCCCATGGGTGGGTTGCATGGCCAGAAGAACTGCTGGCTCCTCTTGGGGAGCTAGCATTTTATTTTTAAGTTGTTTTTTTTCAGCAGATTTTGTGGAGATCGCCTGATTTCGTGATTTCCATGAAATCTGTACAATTGTGATTTGGGTAGGTCCCCAGCTGTAACACTGAAATGCCCCTATTCATTTAGGAGAGGTTGACTCTAACATAATAATGATGACATTTTACATTTCATTAGCTATTTACAGGAATCATCAATTCAGCAGAAATGGCCAACTACCAAGCAAATAAGAGAGTTGCCCAAGTAAAGGGTTACTCTTCACCCCTCCAACCTGACCCCAAGTAAGAGTGGGAGGGGCTTTAAAAAAGATTAAGACAGTAAAACATACAGTATCCAAAACAATACTGAAGGGTACAGAAAGGTTCTACCCCATAGTCAGTAAGAGGTGGAAGAATCAATGAGGTGTGGACATCTTTAAAAATATAGCACTAGTCTACATTATTAATGTTACTTCTACATAGAATATAGCATCATGTAACACAGAAATGCCAAGAGCAAACTCACTTTACGCCAACTAGTGTGGGATTACTGAGCCTATTCCCTTGAGTCATGTTGTAGCAAAGCTGCTTCATGTGGATGCAACAGCAACCTGAGTCTCTCTCAACCTATAAGGAACAGGTTTACATGATAGATTCATGAAATGTATATCTAGCAGCTGAAAAGACCCACCCATCCAGGGAAGCAGAGGAGAATAGATCCATCTTCCTCCATCTCATGCAGCAGAACCACAGCAATACTTTTGTATTTTATCTAAAAAAGAAGCCAGCATTCAAGCTCTCAAAAGTAATATTTCATTGATTAATTCCCAAGCCCTTCTGTGCTATTTATATTTACCCGCACTAGGTTCTTTTTAAAAGATCAAACCACTAAAAATAGACATTTTGTTAATTTTAAATTAGTAATTCAGAGCTCGTAAAAATGTGGGATCAGTAGTCATGGAGAACAAACGCAGAAGTTGTATCTTGGCCAGTGGGAATGCAAGCTTCCTCTAGTACCCCACCTAGTACATACTCAACTGAACTCTATTTAAAGTCTAGCTTACTTTCCATGCATATATAGTCCTTAGCCTGGCCTCGGAAGCACAAAGCCTGGCCATGGAAATGGCAACCAGGAAGTCATTTATGGTGCTAGTTTTTATGATGTAAACTCACATCTGCCAGAACTTCAACTATGAGAATGTGGTCCTAGATCTGTCCCTTCTTGGTGTGACCTTATTGGTTCTCATAACCTAATCAGAGTTGAATTATACATGGAAATCCCCAGATCTCTAGAGAGTGGTACTGGCAATTCAGCAGATTACATACAATTCTTTCTAAGTTACTGAGGAAAAGTTTCAGTTAGAATCAGGTGGCATGGTGCTAGAGGTGTCTTAATTATTTATGCAATTCTTTTTAATTATGGTAGGGTCTCATTGTGCTGATACTCCACAAATATACAGAAAAATATGGCACCTCTCCTGACAAGCACACTGTGTAAGCAAACAAACAAAAAGTAGTAAACTGAGCAAAATACTCAAAAAAGGGGAAAGATTTACAATTTTTACAATTTCTCCCAAACCTCTCTTGCTCCTACCTGCTCTGCATTCAAGTGCTTCAGGCAATGAGCTGCATCACTGTGAACCAACAATCTCCCTTCCATGTGCTCCTGCCGTAAAAGATGAGTCAAGCTGAATGTGGAGAAGATAAAGCAACCAGCTGAACAGCCTGTCTCTGTTTCCTTCCCATGTAACTTAAAAACTCCTTAGCCAAAAGGCTCCACTATCTCTGAAGCAAATGGCTGTTTTGTTGCATTTCTGTTACTTATTATTTTTAAAGGCTAGGTTGTTGTCCTAACATTTAGTCCTTCATCCAGAGTTGCAATGGACTGTTTTTAGTCTGGTCCCCACCCATTCCACCTGGGTGACCCTACCAAGAGTTAAAGGTCCTACCACCACAGTGATCAGTGTTAATGGAGCACATAAACCTCCTCACCAGGTTAAGGCACAGTCTCCAAAGAAATCAAGTGTGCTAATGAATGTGTCCAATAGTGTCTCCTGGACAGCTCTACCTGCTCTTCTTTGTCCCTGCCCTATCACCTTCCAGCCCCCCGATCATGATATGTGTGGAGAGAGCCATATTTGTGCAGAGATTGCCCTAGATGGAAGCAGGATCAGACCTGTTTTATCCCTCTGAAGTCCCTGCTGATAACCTCAAATGGTTTCTCACCTGTAAAGGTAGACTTGCTGCTTTCACTAAGATTTTGTCCGGCAAGACTTAAGAGATGGCTCCATGAAGACAAACTTTTGATAGGTGCCTCACAAAACCTGATCCATTTTAGAGTCTGGATTTCAGAAACTAGTCTGTCCATCAAGTAAAGTGGGTGCTGATGAGTCATACTCCTTGCTTATTGAGGAAGATAGTTTTACCTAGTTGGGTGGAGGTGGAGTTTTTTTTAAACCTGACTCCAACTCCTTCACTTCTATAAGTTATTCAATATTATTTTCTTGACAGATATATTCAGCCTGTCACAAATGCATTATAAATGGTTTATTTTTTGCACTCATTATTCCAGAATGTATCAATAGTCACTGATACTACCACCTTACCATGAGGTTTATGATGCTAGGTTTTACTGTTTTAGTTGTAGAGCCCTTCACAGTGATTTAAACAACTCTTCGACAAACAACATGATGATATTAGATCAGTAATAAACGATAGTCTCAAATAATTTTGGGTCCCTTCCCCACAAGAATTACAGCTGAAAACACCCTTCTCACCTGTTCTTATTCTTGTGTCTCTAGCTATTTTATATTTACATGACAACAGCATGCAAAGACTCTGATCAGCTCTGTGGCCCTGCTGTTTTCAGCTCTGTATGAATGCAGAGGTAGTCAGTTAGTCATCATCCAGGTTCACAAGAACTTTTAGTCCTAACCCTCCTCTATAAAGAAATCCCATAACAAGCCCTCAAGACATAACCATTGTCTAAAACTAACTCAGCTTTCAAAGAACTAAAGCTCTTCTTTATGAATTGCTTGCTATGGCATGGAACTTATTTCCACTGCACATGAAAGCTCCCACACATCTTATCTTTGCCTTTATACCAAAACAGGCTTCTTTGCCTTCACATACAGCACACTGCAAATAAAAACAACAACAAAAAGCACAAACATGCAATTTTTTCCCTTTGGAGAAGATGAGAGAAAGGAGCCACATATGAAAAATGCTGGTCACATCGTTTAATGCATTCCTGGATGTCATTCAGATATCATGGTGGTAGGTCTATAAAAAAAGAATCTAATAGAATTTGGGAGCAGGGGGAAGCAGAACAATGAACTCAACATAACCGAGTCTCCAGCAGAGAACTTGGCCTCATTCAGAGAATATAAGATCTGGCATTAAAACACAAACTGATGGAAGTAGTACTAACTGCTGACAGTTAATATTACTTAACCAAAAAGGAAAAATGTTTCAAGTGCTTCTTAAGAAAAACTTTATGTCCTGAGCTGAAATCCTGGCCCAAATGAATGAAGTTTACCATTATCATTGCCTTCAGTGGGGCCAGAGTTTCACCTGCTGTACCGGCATGGAAAATAAAGGTGTTCTTTTTATGCTGATAAGAATTGAAACAATAACATAAATTAAAAATAAATGTAACAAAACTGCATTTTGACTTTGCTTATTTGAATATTACCTACAACCGGCTTAGCTACCTTAAAGATGATTTAAAAATCTATTTGCTTTCCACTGGACAGAAAACTTAGCTCTTACAGGATGAAATATAATTTATTATTTTCTACTGTCCTGACCTGTTTCCTCGTTAGATAATTGTATTGTGCCAACCTAAAATTCCCGTTTTCAATTGGTCACAGTGCTCCTCACTTCCTGTGCTACCCTGCTCTTAAACAGTTTGACTGTGTACTCTCACCGAATCCGCACCTCTTCATTTCAGCGGTCGGCACCGTGGTGCCTCCACATTTTTTGCAAATGTTTTAGCATCCAACAAAATCAGAGGTAAATCACACATGTCAGATCCTTATAAATGAATGAAGACCACAAAATACTTCCTCCACTGCTGCCCAGACCAAGCAACCCAGGCACAGGGAGAAGACAGGCATCACATTTCATTGCCCTCCATACCTTTGATTTTTAAAAGGCACACATGCGATGGATGCAAATGGATCAAAATCCCAAGCCAAGCGTACTGCAACAACGAACATGAAACTTAAAGCCTTGAGCTGCCGGGTACAACCGCGTCGGAGCGAAAAGAAAAATACCCGCTGCCCCTGATCCCTCGCCAAGCAGAACAACGGCTCTTCTGGAGATAACCCTAGTGTCACCGCGTCCACCCCCAGAGATGCCCGAAACGTTGCTTTTCAGCAGGCAACGTGGACATCCTAACCCACAGTCCCTTCCATCCTCCCAGCCACACACCTCCTCGCATCCCCCGCTTCACCCGGCAGAGCTACATCCAAGGGACTCGGTGCTCTCCGCCTGCCCAGCTTCGCCACGAGCCAGGGGCACGAGCCGCCCCTCGCCC
>NW_005842688.1:293685-329281 GCF_000455745.1 Alligator sinensis | reverse complement strand
CGGCCCAGGCAGCCCCCCTGCTCCAGGCGGGGGGGCGCCCTGCCTCAGCCAGCACCAAAGACCATGAGGGGGGTTTACTTACCTGGCAGGGGAGATACCCTTCTTCTGGGCCTTCAGTGACTGGGTGCAGAGGGTGAAGGGCAGTTCCTTGCGCTGCGGGCATTGTCTCTTGCACTGAAAAAGGGTGAAAGCTAGTCACTTGCACTGCAGGTTTGTCTCTTTCGCTGGCTGAAGAGGGTGAAGGCCAGTCCCTTGCACTGCGGGCACTATGCCTTGTACAGGGTGAAGGCCAGTCCCTTGCACTGTCCCAGAGTCTACAAATGCCTCCAGGCACAAGGATCTCGGCTACACAATTTATGGCGATGGGGGATTGCTCTTGGACATTCCCTCTGGCTCCTTTTGGCTAGGGGTAAGTGAGACTAGGGGGCATCTGAAGACCCAAGCCCCTGGGCTTGCCCATAGGATGCCTGCCATGAATTTGGAAGTATCTGAAGCCCCAGGCTGACAAGGACACTGGCTGGTGGTAGCGCCACACAGACTTGAACGACTGAGCTGTGCTCTGTCGATAGATTTGGAACTGATTTGGTCCCAGACAAGAAATTTAAAAAACAGAAAGAGGCAGTATCTGTCGAGCCTGCCCCTGAAATCTGCTCTTCCACAGCTGCTCTAGGCAGCCTTGTTTCATACTTAGCACCTCTCCCAAGTCCAGGCACCTTCAGAGGGAGGGGGAAAGGCAATGAGGGAGGATCACACAGGATGGAAGCAGGGGAGAGGAGAACTACTGGGGCAAGCCACCAATTTCTTTATGTGCCATAGCAGCCACCCCCCAGGGCACTGTGGGTATTTGGTACTGGTTGGCCTCCTCACCTGTGGTTGTTCTTGCAGGCAGCAAAGCTTTGATTCATGGAAAGGTAGGGCTGGAAGGGAGCTCCACGGGTCATCTAGTCCAGTGTTTCTCAATCTGTGAGTTGTGACCCAAAAGTGGGTCACAAGAACATATGAAATGGTCACAAGCAAACTTTAAAAATGTTTTATTATATTTTGCATACATTTTTGAAAAAAAAAATAGATGCTGTTTGTGCTTCACCATATGTTAACACGATGCATACTAATAAGCAGGGATCCAGGTTTTGTTTGCCCTGGATTTAAAAATGGATTTTCTCCTTTAAAGGAGAAAAATGTGGGAAACCACAGGTTTCCCCTTTCAGGCTGGCAGAGTTCAAGCCTGCAAATAGCTGCTTGGGGTTGGGAGAGCAGGAGGAGGGCAATCAGGCAGAGGGCACCAGGTGCATGTGTGCACACATACATGCACATTGCAGCCAGGCAGGCAGCGTGGAGAGCAGTTCCCACAACTCCCTGCAGGAAAGTCTATGGGGCTGGGGAGCATCGAGAATGGGGTTGGGTGGCACAGTGGGCATGGGGGTGTATGTGGGAGGCCAGATTTGTGCACCCGCAGCGGGCAAGGGGCTGCAGCCTAGTAACACCAGCATGGGCAGGAGCCACCTCCACAGCCCAGCAGGCAAGAGGGCAGAGCAGGGCAGCGAGACTCATTGCTGCTGTTGCCAGGACCCCCACACCAGCTGCACTGCCAGGAGTAATGTGGGGGGGCAGATGCTGCCCTCACCTCCTCCTACCTCCAGCCGATTGTGTACTGGGCCATGGCTCTACCTTGCTGCCATGGCCCAACCTCCCCTCAGACCACAGAGCTGCACGTACAACCAGCCATGGGAAAGCATGGCAGCAGCGGCATGGAGCAGTGGGTGGCAGTAGTGGGTGCCACATTGCGAGCCCCCCCCACATCTGGCCGCTGCCACCAGAAGGGGTACACTTGTTAAAAAAAGGTCAAAAACCCCTGGTCTAAACAAGTGACACTCAATCTTTTGCTGCCACAGGCTGGATCAGCAGCCCATAAGCTGGATTGGATCTTGCAAACCAGGATCAGGCCCATGCTACCAGACTGGAGGCCCCATGCCCTGTGCCACCAGATTGGGGCCCTGCGCTGCTTTGCTCAGTCCCATGTTGCAAGACCCAGGCCTGGCACTACCTCCAGCCAACCACTGCACACCCAGATAGGGACCCAGGCCACCTCTAGGCACCGATCTAGCATGCTATCCAGCCACAGGTCTCCCCACAAGAGTTCAGAAATTTGGCAGCAGAGGAATTGTTGCCTGTTGTGGGGACCCTTGCAGGCTAGATGGCATGGCTCTGTGGGTTGAATCTGGCCAGCTGGCCAGGGGTTGAGCACTCCTGGTCTAAACAGGGACTATGGATTTTTATTCACTACCTGGATTAGCTTTTATAAACCCTATGTCCCTCAGTGGGTTAACTGCTTTGTCTGTCTCTCCCATCTACCTTCCCTCTCTCCATAGTGCTCCTGCTTTCTCCTCCCCTTCCCTACCCTTTGCATTCTAATCACTGCTTTCTATTTAAAAGCTCTGCTCCCTGCAGTTCCTTTGCAGCCAGCCTCTGGTCAAGTAAGCCCTCTGCTTACGAAAGGTTATGCTATACATCTCTGATTTAGTTAGTCTATAAAGTGCAAATCTGTCCTGCTTTCTTCCTGACTAGAAGTCAACTTTAGGATCCTCATTCTGTTACTCTTCAGCCGGGAACAACAGGGACTGCTAAGGAGGCAAAAGGCCTGAGGGTGGGAAAACATCTCAGATAATTAGTCCTCCAGCTCCATTTAATGCTCAGAGTCGCACTAAAAGCAATCGAGTGAGTCAGAGCAAAAATAGTATGAAAATAAGAATTGTAAAACAAAGCACATACAAGTGGGCTAGGTACATAACAGGTTCTTTCCCTGGCCACCTCCATACGTCTGGTGATCTAACATATTCTCCTTTCCCCAATACCTGTGCTTGCCAAAGGGTGTGCCATGAAAAAGTGACAGAAGTGTGCCACAACAACAATACTTTGGGGTTTTTTTTTGTATTTTAAACATTTTTATGTTTGTACATTTTAACACATTATGTCTTCCAGTCAGAATTTGTAAGACTATTTGCTCTTCACAACATTTGGAATTTGCCGCAATATATCACTACACAGGACAATTTCAGCAAGCAAAGAAGTGGCACAGCTTATATATGCCTGTGCAGGCACTTTCGCAGGGTACAGAGAGAGGGAAGTGGAGAAGGATGTCTGTTGTAAGACATTATGAAAGACAAGTGAAGTCACAGCAGTCATTGCTTGCTATAGTCCACACCTACACCTTTCCAATTCAGGAAAAAAATCCAGGTGTCGAGAGTTTAGGAAATGCTGCCCAAAACTCTCGTCTCTTAGTCACCATCTAGGCTCACTGCTCCCCTAGCATTTCCCTTCTCTTTGGCATATCTGCCTACAGTGAGAAGTTGGAAAGCTGGACATTTAATCTGGGCTGTTTAGGATCCTGTGCTTTTCTGTATTGTATAACCAAATAAATGAAATAAAAGAAATATCTTAACCCTAAAATGATATGCTCCTGAATGCAAGTGGCTGCAATTGCACTGAGGAGGGGAAAGGGGAGAGCTCAGAAGCTCCAGAATGGTCTCCTTTGCAGACTAATTACACAGAAACATTTCCTTTTCTTCCTCTTTCAGGTCTTCTTCATTGCCAGGACAAAGTCCAGAGGTCCAACTGCCTAGGATTTCTAGAAGAGCGAGTTTCTGTCCAATGGTCTGAGAATAGGAAGACAGGCTCTCTGCCTGCGAAGTTATTCCTTCTTCACCAATCCTGAAAGGGTCCCAGGGCCTGGGGTGCAGGTTAGTATTGTTTCTTGTGTCAGGGACCCACATATGACCTGAAGCCACAGTAGGTAGCAGGGGAAGGGACACAGACGCACACACTTTGGCCTGCTCAAAATCTAGGCTGTGTGGAAGGAGGCGGAAGTTTGCAACTGGTTGCCAGCCTTCTTCTTTAGCCAACACAGTCTCTATTCTTCTGCCACACCTCCATCTGACTCCCTAGTTAGGCCCTCTATTATTGGGTCACCTAAGTTCATTGATCTGCTTGGCCCCTTTAGTTAAATCTGTCCTCAACACAAAAAATGATGACAGGAGGTAGCGCATGAAGGAGGTAAGACCTTGGAGAGCTCAACAAGACCGTCTTGTGGTAGCTGTGGTGAAAGGATGAAAGTGAAAGGACATAGAGGGACTTGGAGACAATTCTTCTTTCAAAATCCTCCAAATAGGTTTTTTTCCTAAAGGATGAGAACAGTGCTTGAAAGTAATGGAATGACTTTAAAAATAAGGGCAGTTAAGTTCTTTTTAAAAGTTTACAAATCAATTATGAGGGAAAAACAAATCTGTTTTGGCTACTCACAATTGAAAATCCAGTTCCCAGTATCCCTACAATAATGATCAAGTTATATTGCATCTGTCAACTTCAATATGTTCAGAGTGATCTCTCTATGACTATTTAATACTTAAAATAGCCCAATTGTGCAGTTTTACTTACATTTTCTCAAATCTCTAATTCATCCTGTGCAGAATTAGTCTCTATGTGGTAACTGGTAGTAATTATTCACAAGAAAAGGATTAGACATATGATGATTATAGTTATAATAGCCAGACTGCTCATACTCCAGGTTGTTAAAGCTAAATTCTTTAATACAGGGCCCTCTAGTGGTATTATTTGTTTATAGGATCTTTCACATAAATGAATGATCCAAGTAACAGGTTATGTTATTCTGATTACTTTTAGCTCTTGTCACAGTCAAATCCCAGTCCTGGGTCAAATTGCAATCTAATGCATTTCTTTTTATTTTCTAGAGTATCTAATATAAAATTACCATTTACTTGGTGTTCTTTCGAGTTTAAGTTGCAAATTAGCCATTAACCATTTTGACTATGTTTGTACTCTGTAGATCAGTGATTCTCAACATTTTCATATTCAGGGCACCCCTCCACCACTTTTTTGAATGTAGCAGATACCCCAGTTGAGACCCACTGTTGTGTTCAAATTACTGCAGTGGTTCTCAACTGGGGAATACTGCTACCACAGCCAAGATTACCCTGGACAGTACAGGAGGGGAGAAGGACAAGGCAGAACTAGAAGGGAAACTGTCACTGGCATATCCAGGAAACGCTAGAATTCAACAAGCTTTGCATGCAGCAGATATGTAGTCTGGATGAGGTATCCCCTAAGTGCATAAAGCCACAGGCCCCAGAAGCAATAGGCAATTTTTCACGATCATGTGGACTGTCTGTTAGCTGTAAGATGCTTTTGCATAGGATCTGGAACCTGCCCTGAGGGCCTTAAAACCTGGCTGACAAAGAATCCAGGATAGCTCCAAAGAACCCAAATCTCTGCATTGAAACAAAGTTAAATTTATAGTTACTTACCCTCAATCTTGGGTCCAGAAGGCAGCAAAGGAGCCATAGTTTCCAGATCCTTCTGGAAAGATCTTCACTAGACAGTTATGTAGGCATGGAACTTAAGTAGATGGCTTCTAGGGCTGTGCTAAGCTTTGGGTGTTGATTCAATTCGGAGGAGATTCGGCCCAATTCGGCGGGTGAGTCTCCAAATCCGAATTGAATCAGGAGACCAGTAAAAAGGTCTGACTTGGTTTGAAGCCTCCAAATCGATTTGCAAAAGATTCAGAGATTCGAGCAGCCCCCGCTCACCGCCGCCACAGGGAGCTGGACCTGGACTCAGTGCTGATACGTAGAGGGCAGGGGGGAAGGAAACTGGGGGGGGAGGGGACCATGGGGACCCCTGCCAGGCCCCATCCCTTGCCTGCTCCCTCAGCCCCCATCAATGGCTGTCCTGCCTGGCCCCAGCATCCTGGCACTTTAAAAAAATAATAATAATAAAGCCCCACACTCACTGGCTGCTGCAGCGGTTGTCGGGGCCTCTAAGGGCTCGTGGCAGAGCCCCCCACTCAGCCCAGGGTAGTGGGGGGCAGCAGGGACTGGCCCCCATCTGGGAGTGTGGGACTTTTTTTTTTCTTCCTTTCTTTCTTTCTAATTTTTTTTAAAAGAGCCAGGACACTGGGGCTGGGAGAGCAGGTGGGGGATGGGGCCTGTTCAATTTGGAGATTCGGCCAATTTGGCAGTGGCCGAATCTTCTAGTCAGATTCAGCTGATTCGATTCAGGACAGCGATTCGAAACACTAAATTGAATCACTGTCCCCTGAATCGGCCGAATCCAAATCCAAAGTGAATACTAGCTGCTTTGCAGAGAGAGGCCTAATGGCTACCACCAAAAGGACTTGGCTGCCAACTTAGGGATGCTGTTAACTGGCCAGACAGCAAGCAGGACCTTGCACCAGTAATGACTTTGCCCTACCATAAATCTAAAGCATTTCCTTACTGTAAGTACAAAAGAAATATGGAAGAGAAGCACAAACCTGCTTGTTGACTCCAGGGAGGCAAGTATGAAGGCTAGGGTCACCATGTTGAATGTAATTTTGCAGATAATCAAGTTGAGCTTCCTCAGATCTAAAATGGGTCAACCATCTTCCTTTTCTCCATGAGATTAGGAAATACTGGTAGCTGCTTTTTCCCACAGCCTGTGCCACATAGCCTTCCATCATGTCTGGAGATGTTTTATGAGTTAAGGCAGTGAGTCTCTCATATATCCAAAATCATGGCTCACCAGAACAACATGGTAGTTTACTACACTGATTTGGAGGACCCAAAAGAATATGTTTTTCTCTTAGTACGTCTAGCTCCCTAGATCTCTTGTATTTCAATGCTTTTATCCTCACTAGTTTTTTCATTTGCTACTGACATGACCAAATAGAAAGGAGTCAAATGAGTAAAAAAATATTATGCCTCTCTAACTGAACTTTGGAGAGAGAGACTACGCATGCATTGGCTATATACACTTTAAGATATTTCTGAATTTTCTTTCTTTTCGCATCGGTAAATCTTCTACCAATATGCTAGGTCAATACTGTAGTAGGTTTTGGCCCTTTTCTGTTGCTTCAGTCCTTTTGGGTTGGATTTTGGTCATGGAAGACACTTTTCTACACAGTATAAAATTCAGAAAGGGGGAAAAAATCTTTTTGACTTTCATGTAGTGCTTGTACATGGCCAGATTCTGAAGGATTCCCTTTTTTGGGTAGAGGGCTGGAGTTAGAAGCCAGAATTCAGGGAACTGGACTCAAGAAAAGTCCCTAAGGGAATTAGCATAGACGTTACACAGGCAGTCTCAGCCTGCAACAACCAATCATCAGCTCCTTCTCTGTCCAAAAAAATTAGCAAAATCAGTGTTTGAAATGGAGCACCACCAAATTCAGACCAGCTCCATACAAGTGCCATGAGTCTGAAAAGGTTCAGAACCCACAGAATTCCACTGTTGTCAACTGTCCTTTTGATATAAAAAAGAAAAAACTTGATGAGACTGAGGTTGAATCTCATGTGCATTAGTAAAATCCAAAGCAATTCCATTGGCAATAATGGATTTTTTTTTTCTGGCTCAACACTTAAATACATCCATTTTAATTCAACCCTTTATATTGAAGTGCAGAAGAATTCATTTTTAAACTTGAAAACAAATACTCATCTGTAAGTGCGTTAAAGGGATAATTATGTACCAGCAATTTTTTGTCGGTCTTCTCACACCCTAGGGAAACCAGTAAAGACAACTGGCATTATGGTTACCATTAGCTGAAAGCAGAGACAAACAATTCAAGGAAGAACGCTGCATACACAAGGCCCAGACAGTCTTTCCTCTCTTTAGTTAGGTATTTCCAAAGTCAAATGTGCAGAGCAAAAAAAGGAGAAGTGCGTGGAACTCCTTTATGAATGGAAGAAGGCATGGAGACAGGATATGATTAGCAAGCAAGAAAGAAAAAGCATATCATTTAAAAGTAATACCCAATCATCAAAGATCAATATAACCAATGCTTACTGTTCAGCATAGTAAAACTTAGTAAAGTGTTTGGTATCGGAGTATGTTAATATTATGTTAATATTATGTTCTAGTTTATTTATGTTATGACAATTTGCCACTTTACACATAAGAAACATGCTACCCAGTACTCAGTAAGATGCATGCACCTTATGTACAAACTGCGTAATTCGTTATACGATTAAAGAAATAAATTATGACTTTTCAATAGAGATCAGCACACAGGATCTAAAAAGGGGCTGGACTGCACTATCTGGAAATGTATGCAAACCCAGTATAGGACAAACCAGGGCTCCCACCTCTTCCCCTCAGCACACTTGCAGTTGTGTCAGTGGCCCCTTCTCTGATCCCAAAGAAGCAGTGCTGTGAGGTCCTGTTCCCTCTCCCAGATCAGAAGCAGGGATAGTAACTGGGGCTCTCTCTCCATATATCCCATAGTACAGGGGTGGCCAACCTGTGTCATGCATGCCACAAGTGGCATGGGCAACCTGTGTACCATGTGGCAGGCTAGCGAGGGAAGAGTGCACAGCAGGAGATAGGGAAGGAAGCAGAAAGCAAAGGAGCAGGTCAGGCAGAGGAAGAGGATCAGAGTGACACTTGGGGAGGGTGTAGAGCTAATTTGTGGCATGCCTGTCACTACTGCAGCAGAGAAGCCATATCTACTTCAGCAGGTGTGCATGTCAGGCCTATTACACTCTGCTGCTGCCACCATACGCAGAATCCCCTGTTAGGGTAGTGAAGGTGGGCACCACTCAGTACAACAGATCTTGGAGTTAAACACTCTGTGGAAATGCCTGGACCTTTTCACACCCTTCAGTGCTATTTTCTCTGGCTGTGTACTTAAAATATGGGCATCACTGGTTACTGTTGGTACTGTAACTGTACCAATTACCTTCAGTGCCCTTTCTCAAGCTTTTAATACACTTCGTAGTTGGAAGGAAAAGTTTTTAATACAAAGTTTAGACATTAGACATTTAGTCTAATGTCGCCGGTGTTCAGGCGAAGCGGCTCCCTCCCCTACCCGCATGACCCCCCTCCGTTGGAGACGAGGCCCTTCCTCCTGCCCCGCGGAGGAGGAGGGCTGGCCGACCCCGTGCCCGCGCGAGTCCGAGCCGCCCTGGGAGCCCCTCCCAGCGGTCTGACTTCGCCGAGAGACGCCGGTGAGAGTCTAGACATTAGACATTAGTTTATTACATCAGAATACAAGACCTGGAGAGCCCTACGGAGTTGTATTGTCCATGCCTTAATCTGACCTTGAGCAAAAATAATGAAAATAAAAGGTACCAACAACTTCTTTGCTGCAATATATATTTTAATTCAAAGTGAATCTCGACAGTAATACACCATAAATTCTTATTTTGACACTCACCAAAATAGTCACCTGGAAAACCCGCTTTTTGTGACAAAGTACAGAAGGCTTGGTCACATTTAAATCACTGAGAACTAGAGAGAAATACTATCGCAAACTGTAAGAGACATTACATCCATAAAAATTTTTCCCAGTCCTCATATTGTAATATTGCACAGTGCAATTGCTACATGGCAAACTAGTGTAGCTTAGAAATCAAAAGCAAAAAAAAAGCCACAAATCTACAAATCATTAAACAGAAACAGTTCAAACTTAATAATCAAGTCTATATCATTGGGTATTTCTAAAACAAACCTTCCTACAGCTTGCAGTGTGATTTAACTTTTACTTAACACAAACCAAGTTAAAATTAGCAGTAAGTACAGAAACTTTAAAAATTAATCCAAAAAAATGTAAATACAGTAGCATAATTGATTAATAAAACACCCTGAATTAAAGTTAAAACAGAATACAAGGAATTCATATAAAAATAATTTGCAAATTAAAGTAGTATGCAAGTATGCACCTCCGTACTCATGCAGTGTTTTATTTAAAAGGCATTAAAACAATAAAATGTATAAATGCTCCTTTGCTGGGTACCTTTTCAGCAATCCTGAAAACATTTCTAGACAGATGGCCCCAGGCACCCACACAAAGTCACAGTAACATCAACTGGGCTCTTCACAGATGCAAGAGTCCCCTTTCTTAGAGCATACTGTAGGATCTGGGCCACTTGTCATTACTCTGAATTTAGTTGTGGTAGAATCTTAAATGCTTTGTTCTCTGAAATGCAAATACATTTCTAATAATACAGTATATCAGAGCAGCAGGCTTAATTTGGGGCACACTACAGCAATTTTTTTTGTGTGTTATAATATTGTGGCATACAGGTAAATGTTTCAATTTAACAAGCACATTAGCTTTTCCTCCTAAGCACAGGGAAAGAAAATGAAATGCATTACAGCAATGACGATTGCAATGGCCCCAAACAGAGATAACACAATATTGTTTGTTATCATGATACACAAGTCAATTAATCCTTTTGTGCTGGTGGTTCCTGGTGCATCCATTGCCTGCAATGAATTGAGCACCAAGAAAACTCAATTCCCAACACCAAGAAATTAACATAAGACAGGATCTGTTGGACCATATAGTAAAAGTCTGAAGTGTTAATGTGTATGTCCAATTTACTTAAGTATTTTCTTGACTCAATATACTTAGGCTTTATATAAGATTTCAAATTAATCAGGCTACCCTTAATTTCTAGTGGATACTTTGTATATACATTTATACTTATATAAAATGCATAGAGTTGATTCCTAAAAACACTGAAATTTGTGGGAATAACTAGGTTTCTTCATTTTCAGTGTGATTAAAAATGTACTGCTGGTATTGGTTTTATGATCTAATACTGTTGGATTTCAGCTTTTATTATTTAAAAAGTAAATCAAATGTAGGCACATTTATTTCACTCAGACATTCATTAAATAAAACACTGCTTGCATTAGTGTAGTAAAGAAAAAGCCTACCAGTTATTAGCTTATTGACAGAGTTAAATTCAAATGCTTTGCACTCTTGTTCCAGTCGATGCTGCAGAGATTGTATTCCAGATTTTTTGTTTAAAAAAAAGTTAAGTCAAGCCTGCAAGATACAGCTTCTTAAGTGTCTACACAATGCCATTATGAAAACATAAAAAATTAAGTTACATTGATACATCCACTTATATGCAGTGATGAGCTCAGAGTTAATGGAGATAAAATACTGATGCAAATAACACACCCCAAAATAACATATGCAGTTATCTTCCATCATTTACAATATAGTAGTTACGACACTCCAAATATGAAAGCAAAACAAAAATCAAAACCCCAGCTTCTATTTCATGTAATTAGACGTATACAGAAATTAGAAGACTAAGAAAGAACTAGTTAATCACCTAATTTCACAGCTATCTGAAGTGGCAATCATTATATAGCAGCTTATCTATGATACATTCAAGATAAATGATACAATTTATTACTTGCCCATAAGCTAAAACACAGCCTCAGTTTAATACCTTCTTCAAATCCCATCTCTACACTACAGTATACTTGAGGTCTATGAAAAAAGTAGCTACCTTTTATAGGAAATGGATGATTAAGTCTTTGGTGCTGCAAAAGCAACTTCATTTGAACAAAACAAAAAACAAAAAAGACACACTTTCTAGAAAAAAAACGCAAAAAGCATGTAATTTACGTCCCTGACGGAATGTATTAAATAAGCAAACACCCCCAAACAGGCTAAAACAAATGCTATAATGTAAAAAGGCTAAAATCTCTCCCATGCATAAATGAAAATTGCACACAAAGAACTCGCATCTTTTCAAGCTTCAATAGTAAATATTCTGCTACTATTAAATACTGCATGGTTTGCTCAAGCTAAGATGAAACCACATCATGAATCAATGAGCATTTTGCTTTTTTCTTTCAAAATCTAGTCAAAGTCATGCCTACTACACCTCTAAACAAGTTATTAAATCCAATTAGACAAAAACACTTTGAAAATAAACTACTTAGATTGTATTGCAGTTCCATTTAACAGTATAAAATACTGTATTGTGTCTGTCACACTCAATAGCTACTGAATCAACTTCTCTTAAGCACTACTAAATTCTTCTCTTGAAGCTAGATCATTCTGAAAAATAAGACAGCAGAATTCAGCTACAGCAAAACATGCTGCCCTTTTGATAAGGAAAAACACCCAATACTAAAATCATACCACACAAAACCCAAAATGAGCATTACTCTATCAAAAAAAAATCAGCAGATCTGAATTTTAAGTGCTGCAGTCCTCAACATTTATATATAAGTAATAACATTAACAACCTCAAATATTTAAGGCACTATGTGTGGAAACGGTTTACAATGCAGCTGAGATTATTAGAACAACATTTAAGAGCAATGTTTAGGCAATTTGTTTTTGCCCATGCAAAAGACACATGCAATGTGAAGAACAACAGCTCAACTTTTTAGATAAGTGACTCAACATTTAAACACCAAGATACATAATACAAACAATTTACTTGTACACTGTACTGCTGACATATGTGCATCTGTTGCTCTAGATCTGTACACTGAATGGCTTCCCAAATGTAGACGTGTCTTGCACTAGTTAGAAGGCAATTTTATAAAAAATAGCAGGAGCAAAACCAGATTTCTGCTCCCACAATTCACCTGTCTAGAGTTACTATATAAGAAGATAACATGACCAAAGACAAGTTATACCAAATGTGCAAAACACATTAAAAGTGAGATTTTTTAAAGCTCAAGGTTGTTTAAATTGCACCCAAGTCTACATGATTCAAAAAATAATTTTCTTGTTGTGCCATGGCTAATATTTATTAAATACCATGTTTCTTCTCAAATCAAATGTTTGTATCATTGAGCTTCCTCAACATACTGTACTTGAATTCTCACATAAACGGATACTGGCTGAGTTTTGTTGGACTCAATGGAAATCCTGTATAAGCAGGTGATGCTGCAAAGTAAGAATGTGGTGGGAAAATTGGTTTGTATTGAGTCTGATGAATGGTTGGGGAAGGTAAAAGACGAGGATTTATGCCCACTGGGACTTGGTGAACTATGCCACTGGGATGAGATATACTGTACGTTGGATGCTGTAGTATAGGTCTTGAGGTACATGGTGAGGCTAAAAGGTGGGCTACAGGTGCAGCAGTACTAAGTGGTGCAGTTGGTGGATACGGAAGAATAGCAGGCTGTCCTCCAAGGTGTGTACTTCCAGATAAATGCGCATGCACTGTAGTGTGATTTGGACTTCCATGTGGAAGGGAAAATGGATGACTGGCAACACTAGCTGGGATGTATGCCTGCTGTCTTCGATGACCATAGTTTCCATTCCACTCTTGAGGCCCAGATCCAAAGTGCTGAACCTGTTCACACACAGAAATATTTTAATGTTACTATTTGAGTATAAAGACCGTATGGGCTCATAATCTGGGGAAATGGGTTAAAATTAATAGACTAAAAATCAAGAAAATTATAAAATAGGAGAAATCAAATGCACAAACGAAAGGGGAAAATACCAGCTATTTGAACAGTTCCACAGTTGGAAAATTTGAAGGTTACGAGAGATGCAAAGCACCAGAACAAAACTTATGGTAATGCTCTTGCAAATAAAAGTAAAAATGCCACACTGGGCTGGTTTAATAGAAATATCATACTTCACATGAGCAAGAGCCAACACTGGCATGGCATCAATTGGAGTGCTGCATTCAGTTTGGGCACCATAACAAGATGCAAAGAGAACAAACAGGAAAGACATTTTAGAGGGAAAAATAAGTGGCTTGGAAAAATATCTATGAGAGAGAACTAAGCAAACTGAAGTTGAAAGTAACAACCATATGAAAACATCATAATAGTTTACAACCTGTAGAGCAGGGATGGGCAAAACACAGCCCACGGGCCAGACCTAGCCCACCAACTGATTGTATCCAGTCCACAGGCCAGCAGTCACAAAGTCATGAGATCTGGCCTGCAGGGAGCCAGCAGCTCCAGCTGCTGGGTCATGCTGGGCATGTCCTGGCCCTTATTGCAGCTTATACCAGTTCCCGCCCTACACACTGCAAACAGTGCCAGGTGGGCACTTGGCATCAGCTGCGGATGTAGCCAGTGGATTGAGGGTGGAGATCAGGGTATTTACCTGGGTCTGCAGCTGAGGCTGCTGCATCAGCAACATCAGCTGCAGTCCCAGGCAGTCACTCCTTCTCCCACTGGGAGATTTCTGGCAGCATCCACAGCTGTGTATCACACCGCCTGGTGCTACTTCCAGCATGCAGGGCAGGAGCTGGTGTAAGCAGCAGAAGGGGTCAGGACACTATGGATCAGGGCTTGCTGTAGTTGCGAGGATGGTCTGGGTTGTTGGGGGGGGGGGGGGGGGAGGGGGGGGGGGGGGTGAGTAGAGGAAGAGGAGCGTGCTGTAGCTGTGGGGATGGACCCAGGGCAAAGCCATGATCCGCTCACTGAGTGCCTGCAGAACTGGCACCCGTCCCAGGGGCACAACACAAGTGGATCACAGCTCTGTTCTACACTCGGGCAGGATGGGGCCAGGGCTGGGATCTGGGGGAGTGGCATTTGGGAGTGGGATGGGTAGGCAGGGCCAGGATCGCAAGGTGGCAACAGTGCAGTCCCATGATCCTAGCCCTGGCCCTGTCCGCCCATCCCACTGGGCACACCCCTGCGATAGGTGCCAGTTCTGAGGGCAAAGGTATGCAAAGAGCAGATTGCCCTGGACCCTGGCCCCGGCCTGTCACCACCCTGCAATCCTGGGGTATCCATGGAGTCTGGCTCAGACCCGCCCAGGCAGGGTGTGGGCCCAGGTGGAGGGAATGAGGCTGCTTAGGGAGTTTTGATAAGCTGCTGCAGGGCGGTGTGCTGACCCGGTCCATGACAGCTCACCAAAACTCCTTATGTGGCCCACAGGCCCAAATAATTGCCCACCCCTGCTGTAGGTCAACACACTAATATTCAGTTAAATCTCATTAAAATGATCTGGAGAAAACAAGCAGTAATGGGTTTCAGCCACAGAAACAAAAATAATAAAAATGTCTACAACTACAATAAAATTAAACGGTGAAACTATGTCAAGAGAGATGAGAAATTGCGATTTTTGGGAGTGGCAAAAGTTCGAGTCTGATCCTATCAGGGCTTGCACAGAATTAAATCTGTCCCTTCATGAAGATGCACAAGAATGAAACATGTGACCTACTGCCAATGTTCCCTCTAAGGAGTAGTGGTCCATGAGCGCCCTGCTTCAGTCTGTGAGTACACCACTTTGGTCCTGCCTCCCCCTTTCGGTTCGGCATGGGACACTTACAAAAGGTAAGTTCCTCACTTTTCACCCCCAGGGCAGGCAGTGGGGCCTTGGGGGCTGGAGGGGCAGGAGCCTGGGGGGCTGGAGCTGAAGGCTGGGGGGCTGGGGCCTGAGCCTACCTGCCCCAAGCAAGGCTCCACTAGGGGCTGGAGGCTGGCAGGGGCTCCCGGAAACTGCTCCGCCCCCCTGCATTGCCTCAGGGAGTGAGGAGGCACGTGGCATCAGGGCTGGGGAGTGGACCACTTCTCGGAGCCCGCGGAGCAGTTCCCCAGGGCCAGCAGAGCCCACACCAGCCCCTGCCTCAGCCTCCATCCCTGCTTTGCCTCACCTCAGGGTGGAGCCGCTGCCTGCCCCGAGTGAGGCTCCTCTGACTCCACAGGCTTCACCAGCTCCAGGAAGTGCTACACTCCCCGGCCCTGAATCCACGTGCGTCCTTGCTCCCCTTGGCAACGTGGGGGAGCGGAGCAGTTCCCCAGAGCCGGTGGAGCCCACGCCAGCCCCCGCCTCCGCCTAGGGGAGGAGCTTACCTTTACTAAGTGTCCCACACTGCAACCCAGCTCCATTCCCAGCAGGTGCGCAGCCTGAAAAAGTTTGTGCACGGCCAAACTTTTACTCGTGCGCAGCCATGCACGCGCATACCTTAGAGGGAACTCTGCCTAGGATGTTTTTTTCAAATCTGAACTACCCTAAGCAATCAGTAAAAAGACCCTTACTTGTATATAGCAAGCTTACATTTTGCCTTAATATTTACTGCTATTCTATAAAGAAGAAAAACCATGCAGGGTTTTGTTGTGTCCTACTACCCTAGATGCCTAGATATTAATAAAAAGGTTAATTTAGATATAGCCCAAAGTACAATGTTTAAAAGCGCTGAAACACAGTAAACAGTTTTCCACTATGAGTTAGGTCCTTGGCCACAGATGTGCCTGATGCAGTGTTGGAGGGTAGTGCTCTAAGTTACATCCAGGTATCCCTGGCCACAAGAGGCCTTTCTGGTAAGTTGATGAACTGCTGGAACAGAAACATACATACACAATCCTTTTTTCTCCAGCCTTGTTCCCTATACTAAGGGAAAACTGCCATGCAACTAAGTATGCATGACCTGCATCATTCTTGGGCTTGCTGAGATGAGAAAAATTTCCACCTAACCAGATCTGCTGTTTCATGTTGCTTTGCACTGCTGGTGAGGGCAAAAAAGGTGGGGAAAAGCCTAAAAATATAGTCCCATGTCTCTAACTCCAGAGTATGCATACTTCAGTATTTGGACGGGGGAAATGGTAAAGTACAGCAAAAGCTCTGTTATCCAGCACCTATGGGAAATGGGGGATGCTGGATAACCAAATATACCAGTTACATGAGAGGCATCTTTGCCTGGTCAGGCCACCACCCCTCCTGCCACATCTGGTGCGCCAGGCTCTCAGTCCCTGGCATCAGTGTGCTGGGTGACAGGGAGGAGGGCCCTGCGCAGGCTGCTTTTCCCCGGGCTCTGGCCCAAAGTGGGACTCGGCGAAATCAGAAGTGGGACTTCCGGTTTTGCTTTTACCGCGTTGACCAGCATGCCGGGTAATAGAGCATGCCGGTTAATGAAGTGTCGGATAACACGGCTTTTACTGTGGATTAGATTTTATGCTAGGCTTTCTACTAACAATTTTTCAATGTTGTTTTTCCATTGCCTTTAAAAAATTCAGCCTGTAAAATGATGGTTAATTCAGGTGTCTATTAAAAGTGAAAGATATGGCTGACCTGTACAGTAAGTCAGAGAAGTCGATGGCCAGGGTTTAAATAGCTCGACAGAACTTGGGCATTCATTTTAACTTAGAGTCTGATTTTCAGAAATGCTGAGAACCCATTTAGCATCTTTAAAATGGTGAGTGTTCTATACATTTAGGAATCAGGCCCTCAGGCTCCATAACAAAACAGCTTTAGGTTATGAATCTCTTACCTGACTGAAGTTTATATGTTGCTGCTGGAATGCTGATGCCAGCTTTTGCTGACGGTTCCCAATAGCAGAAGGCTGGTTTATTTTTCCCAAGGCAGATCGACCTTTTATAAGAGGCTGGCATGGGGCATCTATCAAAATATAAATGGGGCACACTTGCTATTTTGATATTAAGTATTTTTTTAACTGTCCAAAGGCAAACCATCAATTGTTTTAGCTACTAATATCAACAATAGTCATATACTACAAAATAAGAAAACAATGAACTTAAAAAAAATTGAAAGTTAATTTAGGACTGACCATTCAGGTAAAAATACATAATTAAATCAGAAAGGGAAGTGTCTTAATTTTGTGTTTCATACACATAGCCATTGGAAGGACTGCTCAGATTACTACTCTTAGTCATTGATATAGAAGAGAAAACCAACAAAACTAGTTTACCTGTATTTACCATCTGCTCATCTAAATTTAATCTGTTTTCTATTCTCATTGGTGGCACCACAACATTACAGACAGCTGGTTTGGTTTCTGGGTTAACTGAGGCTCTTGTTTCCGTATTTTGATTGGCGTTGTCTACAAAACTGCTTTCTACAAATGGGCTGTCATGTCCTGAACAATCAGAGGCTGGGGAGCCATCCACAGTATCACAGCCACTCTCTTGTTCATCATCTGACATACTATTAAAAACACAAGGTTTGCATTATTGCTTCCATCACATTCAAGATGACAAATTATTTATTCAAAATGTTTAAAAATAAATTCAAAGGCAAAAAAATTACATTTTGATTACACTTAGGGTATAAAGCTAAAATCACATAAGCACAGCCATTACATGGAACTAAAAAGCCCAGAATCACGTTCCTGTCTTAACTGACAATTGTGACAAAGGTTGAAATAAGATTGTCCTTATGCAAATACTTTGTTTTAAAAAAAAAAAAAAAAAATAGCGATTCTTATGGTATGTTGAATATCACTCTTGCCCCAGTTACTCTCCTCAAATCCATATTATTTTTTAGATGGTATCCTCACTGCACACATGCACGTTTATGCATTGCCATCTGACTCAAAGAATAAGGGCCTCCCCATGCTTTGTGCCACAAATAGCAGAGGAGACGCTTGGGGAAAAAAAAAGTCTCCTGCCTGAAGAGCTTTTGAGAGCCTTTATCTGACCTAAAGATAGTCACAGTTAAGCAGAGGAGCACAGGGGGATACTTAGCAATAACTACCAATTATGTGTAGATCAGCTCTGTTTCCAACTTGCTTGTTTTAAAAGATCTTATCCAACAAGAAACATGTCTTGTGCAGAATATTTTCTGCTTAGCTTTAAAAAAATTCCGTTGTAGTTTTTCATACAAAATGCTTGATACTCTTGTGATTGGCACACAACCTTATGTAACATAGCAGAGCAAGGTCAGGGACTTCTAATTAACTAAATGTGAAATTGTGATGTCTGTGATAACTCGCTAAAATTAATGGTTTTGTTTACATATGTGGTTTATGGTCCATCTAAAATCAGTGATATCATAACTATGATAATACCACTAGATACTGAAACCTTATTTCTTCTGCTAGCTGAAACTGGATTTTGGCCATAAGCATTAAATATATATAATTTGTCTTCACACAAGTGGTACATCTACATTTTCATTTGTTAATAAGTGAAGGTTAATGCCCTGGCCAAACTGAGGGTATAGACATTTGTACCAATTGTATAAGGATCAAATTACAATGTATGTTACAGCCATCATTTTAAGGCATACAACAGTAGCAAAATTGTTGCAACTTTAGCTCTGTTTCATTCAGGGTCAAAGCTACAGCACATTAGCTTGCTTGTCCTGCTACAGAAGCCTGAGATCATAACTGTCATATTGTAGTAGCTGGTACACATTCCTCAGTGGCAGCTTCCCTTCCCACAACCTAAGTTAAATGTGCATACTGACAATCTATTGGTTCTTCAACAGAGTTGCAACCACACAATGCATCAAAATTCAGTTCTTGGTTGCTCAAACAGAAAAGAGGTAAAAAGATGCATAGGCTCTTAAACATAATGCCTCCATAAAGTTTTGAAACAACAGACATTACAGAAATATTATCATGGGCAGTGATAAAGCACCACTGTCATTAAGATGTCCTGACATTATAAAATCCAGTCCACACTTGTTTCAGTTATTTGGACTAAAATTTTAGGTCAGGCATCTTCCTCAGGTGTGAGGGGTGGAAGGGTCTTTTTTTGTTTGTCTTTTTTTTGTTGTTTAAATCCCAGCCAAAACAGAAAATAGTTTAAGTCTTTATGAAGATGAGACTAGGGAGAAAACGTTTTGCCCTGATTAAAAAATCCTTTCAGTCTTTTCTTTGGCAAAGATTTTTGGGGTGATATCGTTTATTGGATCAACTGTATAGCTGGGGAAAAGTCAGACAAGCTTTTGAATGCAAAACATTCTTCAGTTCAGACTTCTTACATAATTCCTGGACCCGCACAACTACAACATCACTCTAACCCTCATAATCTTTTTTTTGAACAGGTCTAGTGACCCCACATTTTGGGAGCAGAGAGTTCAGGTCCTCATGAAAATCCATTCGATATCTATCTCCGTCAAACACTGACATCTGCAACTGATGATACTGGGTACTGGCCTTTTAACATATAAACTCACATGCAATGTTATGCTGGGTGGAAGCAGGGGGAGGAAATTAGCCTTATTTGTTTTACAGAACAGAATTTGAATAATGTGCAATAAAGGAGGCCTGGGCCACAATAACCAACGAAGAGACCAATAAGCAAGTGCTCATTAAAATGAGCATGGCTCATCCTGGACACTGAATGAAGTTGTGTTCCTCTAAGAAAAATATGCTGACATCATTAAAGACTTACATGATGTATATGCAATGGGAGACCAAAGCCCAATTGTAGAAGAAATCTTAATTCTGGCATTTTCTATTTTTGAAAGCTTGACTTTGCAAACATAATATTATTCCTTTAATAGAGCTATTTGTTTATATATTATTTATACATTTGTATAAATGCCATTCATTTCAACACTAAGTTCAATGAGATGACCAGGATTTCCCAGAAACAATTAAATTATGTTTGTCCCATGTACATGTACACACACACGACAAACCTTCAATGAAAATATGTGACTAAAATACATACTCATCAGAAATTCCTAAAAGTAGTATTTTTTCTCCAAAACATAATTTAGCCTGTGAAGTAAAGTGTCAATAAGTCTGGAATGGTCATCTACAACTTCCAACACCTTACATTTTCAGGGCTTATACTTTATTTTAACACAAACTGAGGTTTATTGTAACTTGAAAATAATAAAAATTCTTACCTGTTGGGTCTCTTGCAAGGAGATGGACTAGACTGTCCAGAGGAGCTAGTGCTCAAAGTGCTGTCAGGACTGCTTAATGAACACACCCGGTCAATATTCAGAGTACTCTGGCAGGCTTCACAATCTAAGCTACCTTTACATCTGACACAAAGAAAACAAAATTAACACACACACAAATTCTACCTCTCATTCTTCTACTTACAATTAACTTTAAATCAATATAGGCAGATCCTTAACCTGCTGCTTAACACTACAAAGGAAATGGGATTGGGCTCATAACCCAAAAGGTAAAAAGTAAGGATTCTCATTTCTTTCTAGTATTCTATCCATAACATATTTTAAAGCTTCCTGGGGTTTCTTCAGAAACATTGACCTATATTTTCAAACGTGGGAGCTTAAAATAGGACTCCTAAATCCATGTTTATATAAGGGTGGTTAATAAAAGTACTGAAAATTCACAAATGTTTTAAAATCAAAAAGAGAACTGCAAGTATACAGGTGCTTTGAGACCCAGATAACTTATTTTGGTATCTATATATGAATGGGGAAACTTAGGCACCCAGGAAAAAGAAGTAGCTATAGGCCAGACCAAGTGATTCTGAACTGGGGCCCCATGAGATCCTTTGGAGGGTACCCCGACCTGCGAGGCAAGCACTGGCTCCTCCACATGGCAGGTACCCTGTGCCCATCCCAGCATCTGTGCACAATTCTCTGTGGACCCTCTCCACCAGATCTGGGAGCATGGAGGGGAAAACAAGCCGATCTGAAAAGCTCAGACCCCCACCCCCTGGCAGACTCTGTGCTTCTAGCAGCATGCTCCAAGGGGAGGTAACCTTCACAAATTTTGTGCATTTATTTTCAGTTTTTGCACATGCTCACTACTGTACACAAATGGTAAAATGTTCTCTTTACCAAATGTGCTTCCACTCAATTTATACATACAAATGAACTTTTAATATTCCAAATTTAGTTTGCGTGCACAGGTGATGCGCAAATATTTTATGTATAATTCTGTTTCCAAGAGATTAACAGACACTATATGAAAACTTATTTTGAAATAGAAGACAAAAATTTGGGGTGCAATATGCCTGTTTACTATTTTCAGGTTCATAACTTGAACATTTATGGAACACCTCTTAATTCTCAGTCATAAGAAATAAAAGGAAATTCAAACAAATATGATCATTTTTATTTGAGTACCTGTAAATTAAGATGGAAAACTAATTTCTTTCACAGCTCAGTGAGAAAAAAAAATCCTTTTGAGAACCAGGATCGATATCCCATTTTGTTCCTAAATACTCTTTAGTGTAACAAAATAATTTCTGTGGGTAGGTGACTGTGGGTGTGTTTACACGAGACACTAACAGCACAGCAGACTAATTCTACTGTGTATTAGCGGGGCACTAAAAATGTGCTAATGTGCTAGTGCGCAGTAGGATTAGTCTGCTGTGCATTAGCATCACAAAAAGCATGCACTGGCACCAATGTGCAGTAGTGCCGATTACGGCACATTTAGTTAGTACCTGTTATTACAGATACTGAACTAAGTATGCCATAATTAGACTGCATTAATGCACGTGTAGATGTGTCCAGTGTATGCATATATGTATTCATAAATGAACATGGTAATGTTAGAGCTAGCTTTCACATTTGCTTAATTTACTTCATGTACAAAAATAAATAAAACTACTCTGAGCTAATATTTAATGGTATAAATATACAAATAAATAACATATAAAAACCAATAAATTAAGAAAGCTTTTTTAAATCCATAAATATACCACACAGCTGTAGTTTATTTCAAAGCAACTAATCTGTTGTAAAAACAATGCTCAAATTTGGTCTGTTACAATGCACAGCTCACGCTGGTTTCTAGAGCAGAATTTCAGAAGCAAGCCATCACATCCCAAGAAGATACTGCTGCAGAGTAACTTTTACAAAATTTCAGGTGAAAGTACACAATCATCCCTTTATTTTTAAAATCAAAATACTGACTACATATAGAAGCTGCACAGTTTTCTTTTCAATGCATATCCCTTATTACAAATAATAATTTAATGAACCTATACATATAGTCATAAACTCTTACTCTCTTAGTGAATGTCTTTGTCCTGTGTCTTCTTCATCTGTGTCACTACTGATGGTTATCACACTGACTGCTGGACTCGGGGAATCTGCAATGATGATAGCCTGGCGCTGTTTGTTTGAAATAGATGAATCAGGGTCCTGCCTGACAGATGTTTCACAACAGTTCCTTTCCTGTCCTTCTGAGTTATGATTGTCCTGTGCTTCTATACAACTTACTCTCTTGACAGCCTTCACATTAATTATCTTTGGAGATATAAATGCTGAATTTTGAATATTGGTATTTTGTAATGCATTACTCCTGTGAAGAAGACATCTCATTAGACTTTTTGTGAAAACTCTGCATGAATGCCGAAAACTTAACCCTACTCTTCTTTCTCCCAATTTAAAAAAAGCAAACTAAAGCATCCACTTCATACATCAATGAAAGTAAGAAGTAGAACATAGCAGTGTGCATACACGTAAATACATTGTATGTACATTATTTTGGAAAGATCACTGTAAATCTTCCAGAGAACTAGTGCAAATCGCAAACAGGGCTGTTTTGGATGCTGCAACTTAAGGTCCAAGGCCGAGTTTCTTTAATGAAACGTAATACAGTATGTTGAAAGCACTATTTTCTTATTAATAAAAGGAAGAGTGAAGAAACACTGAAAAGTCACCACAGTTATTTTAGCCACAGTCTGCTTGAAAGACTCTTACTTCCTTAATGTGTTTTGGATGCAGCCTTGCCTTAGCAAACTCTAGGAAAGGAGTCCAGTAGTGTAACAACCATCATAACTGTTCTTCATAGCCTTAGGTTTCTAAACATCCCAAACTAAAACAACCTATACCTTTGCAAACCATTTCTGTAGTGATGGGGTACATGTTCTCCGGTGAACAGCTAAAGTGTTTCTTGCTGCCAGCAAAAGAAAAACTATTCTTAAAACTATTGTACCCATATTATGAACATTATATATAATTTCTCTAATTCTCTGAACCTGAAAAATCCTCATGCGCATAGAAGTACAAACAACTAGTTAGGATTACCTCAATATATTTTAATTAATCATCAAAGGCCATGTAAGCACACACATAGGTTCTGAAAATATAATTTATACCAATCAAAAAAGTATCAAATACCCACCTGTTCTGACACAGTTTATTTCTCTTGGTAGCCACAGGCTGAGGCCAGACAACATGTGCAATTCCCACACTAATTGGCTGAGTGGCAGACAAAGTTATTTGATTGGTTAATAAAGGCTGTGGGATTACTGAATTATAATGGTTGCCATGAGTAATCACTTTCCTAGGGAGAGATAAGGGGAGTTATTAGTTGGCAACTGTTTCAATTAGATCCACATTCTTCGTTACACGTAAAAGCACAAAAGGTGCTCTACAAAAAAGTCTGAACTTACCCCCAGTCTCCAAGCCTTTGTGGACCAGCCACAGGATCAGAGGCTAGAGCTGTAGTAGAAGCAGCCACAGAAGCTACCTGTTGCCAAGCTGGAACCAATATTTGCTGAGTTCGATTAGACCACGTCTGCTGTGAAACAAAGCAGATTTCTTTAAGTAGCAAATAGTCTGTATTGGCTTTAACTACTTGAAACTCAGCAAAAGCACAAAAAAGTGATTACAACAGAAAACTTAAAGAACATAGTAAAAGCAGACTTTTTTGGATACAGGGCGTCTTAAAGTTCAGTAATATAAAATTTATGATTGTTATCATTAACATTTACAATTCCATATCAACTTACCTGAGAAAGGATTCCTGCTCGTATCTGTAAGGGCTGAATTGCAGGTGCCTGTGTTACCAAAGGAACAGCATTATCTACCCTTACTGAGAAGCTAGTGGGTTTGCCATGGTTTCTAGGAATTCCTAGTAGGAAGGAAAAAAACAAACGAATCATACAAGCTTCATACAAAACATTACTATGAAGAAATTTCTGAGAATCCTGCAAACACAGAAAATAATTTTGCAAGATTTAACTAATTTTTCTAAATGCTTATAAATTTAATTACGCTAATGACTTTTAAGCCTTTCAAACTAGATTTATCAATCTTATACATCTTAAAAGGAGGTTTCAACTACATTATACTAGTATGTGTGTAAAAGACCGCACAACAACTACTCTGAAAACATATATGATTAAAAAAGAGCCAGCAATATTTTATCTTTGGAAAATAAATTTACACTAGAAGCTTTCTTCCATGCTAAGTTTTTTAGTGATTTACTGAATTAATTCATAAAACTACCCTGTTTGCAGGACAACAAACAAAACAGGAGGGCCATTAGCTTACTTCACCATCTTCTACCAGGACTCCCACAGATCCTAATAGTCTCTCTCACATCCTACTTATTAGTTTTAGGTACAATGTTCCTATTAGATCCCCTACCTCCTAGGTAACACCACTCTCTTTAAGGAACCCATATACATGCAGCACCTTTTTCCTTCTTCAGTAAGGATCTAGTAATGGATTTCCTCTGTATTCCATAAAATCTTTGAGGGGAGCTCATCCCGGCCACTGTACATCATACTCTGAACTGCTGCACACCCAGAATATTACAGGAAAAGCAGTCTAGAAAATACATATATTTTAATGCTTCATGGAAACCTTTTAATCCCTGCTGGTGTGTCATCCGGGTCAAACAAGCAAAGTATGCACTAAAATGCTTTAATATTTATTATAATCAATTCTATGACTTCCCAATGGGAGATGGTTTATTTTTTAAGACAATGGTCTAATAGAACAGTTATTTTTTTGCAGTAGGCTCTTCTGCCAAAGGGAATATATTCATTTTGACTTCGGGTCTCACCTTTTATGCGTCTCACATTGCAGCTGATTGCTAAGTGATACATATATAGATGTTAGGGAATGATTGCCTAAGATTAAGAGTTTATTAAATCATTAAGAGCTTCTTTTTTATTCTTCATTTCTATCCACTGACATTATACTTTTTAACAAGCCATCTTGCTATTCCAAGTTCTATGTATTTGGTCAAAGGCTTGGAATTTAAAAAGCATCAATGAGCAATTTTTTCCATGCAGCCATCTACAGCAGCAGCAGCACCTTAACTCTGCCAAAAGCAGCAAGACTTAACACTTAGGATATTCTACAGAACAGCAAAGTAGGGAATGCTGTACCAGTGCCAAATAGCATTAAAATCCCTCTCCTGTCACCCATATGTGATGAAATCAGTATACTCCACTCTATTCAAGCTGTGCCTAAATCAGGACCTAAGTTTGGCAGTTAAGTGCCCTAGAGATTACAAAGATGACTTTTCCTGTCCTCATCCTTTTTCAAAAATCACTTTATTAACTCAGGTATTACTAAAAAGAGTAATATGCATATTTAAGAAAAAATAAATGTAGACTACCTTCGCAAAGCATGCGTAGGTTCCCATAAACAGGGTCCCATGTTTGTCCTATAAAAGGGGATTGCTTACCTATAATTAGTACACTCAGAAGGAAATAAGCTATACATTTGGCACTCATGGTCTAAAATACATTGTACTGTGAGTATCAAAGCTTTCAGAAATCTCTGGAACTCAATATGGAAGGGCTAGAATAATGTAGGCAGATAGAATAATGCTAATGATAAAACCTGCTGGCTCTGTCTCTAATAAAGGTCAAGAGTTCTTGGGCTCTTATGTAAAGGAGTTCCACAGCCTGCATTTACCAGGATCCCTATGACTTTGAAATGATGAGAGAACTACAGAGGACTTCAAAAATCTTTTTTCTAACACCCATGGCACATGTATTCCAGACATGGTGGCACTGCAACCTTTTCAGAGAAAGTAGATAAAAGAACAGAACCAAATTTAAACCCAAGAAGTAAAGACCACCCAAACTACCTTTTCTTCTTCATATTGGTAGTTATTTGACATTAGAAATTGTTCTTCAAATTAATAGGTTGACTTTAAACAACACAAAATACAAAAGCAAACAGTTTATTCTACAGATACCAACTCTTAGACTAAAGATACTTGATAAAAACTTATCAACAGTAAAATCTGTGTTGGCATGATGCATTTGTTTGTTCAGAGAAACTACGCTCAATCTGTTTTATGTGTTTACAAAAGTGTTCATTATGATGGCATATGACCATTTTTCTAGACTAATACTAAAATATACTAAAAGTATTTTCTCATCAATTTTTTTTTAATGATTTCATATCATTATTTAGGAAATTCAATCAGTGGATCTTCAAAAACTGTATCCAGCTTTATCATATTACCTATACATTTCTCTAATTTTATTCAAAATATTCCCTGCCATGCCTTGGCTTTCCATATCAAAGCATCTTCATTAGTGATATTAAAATAAAAGCTTCTGGTTTCCCAGACTCATCATTTTTATTATAAACTCTTAGTTTTGTAAGCAAGACTACATTTAGTTACAAGTGGGTTTCAGATTATTAAGAAACTGAGTTTTCAACATCAGAATTATAGTCCCTCAAAGATAGTTTATAAGCAGAAATACTGACAAATTAATCAATAATAGAGCCTATATTTAATCATTCAAAAAATTAAACTCTGTGAATTAATCATACCTTGGATAGCTGGGGGACATATAATCAGTGTCTGATGAAAAGCATCATTGCAACCAAATTGAGCAGTTCCTGCCTGCAGTGGTATTCCGTGGTGCAAAACTGAATGAGCAGATGCAGTTAATGCCTGTAAGAGATTCAGCATGGCTAATCAGTTTACATTAGTAAATGTTCCAGTATTTTCTCTTGTGCACATACATACAGCTACAGGAAATAATAATTAATAATTAAAGTTTCAAAACATTTCAGAGTGCGGAAAACCATGGGACCGCTAGAGGGCACTACTGTACAAACAAAGTGCTTTCACAATGACAAGTCAAAACTTTCTAGCTTTAATTCTGGATAATATCAAGTTTAAACAAATTGAACAAAACAACATTAGAAAGAGAGAACCAAAGATATTTTGCTACTAGTGTCAAATGCAGTGATTTCTAAATTGTCTCCGAAATCAAAACAAAATACTAACGCAACAGACTGAATAGCCAAATGTTTTACCTGACTCCTTACTGGGCAAATTTTGGTGAAGTTTGCAGTCAGATTTGCTGCACTGCATGAGGCAACTGGTCTCATAAGTGATGACTTATTGCGATTATTTATGTCATATGAATTTGATCTGCATTTGCACACATCCATGATATGAAAACATGACTTCACTCTGTTAAAGGAGAGAAAAGTTTTAAGTTGTTTTGACTAAAATTTCTTCTTATAAAAATAAAAATTAACTAAACAGCAAAAGAAAACATGGTTTCTGAAAACAAAATCATAAAGGGGACAGTACACAAATAAAATCAGAGGTGTATCGCCTTTCTGAAATAACAGAACTATTACAATCAAGTGACAAACTTAATAAATGTATACAGTTTACTATTGAGAAAGAAATGGCAACTATTACAACTAGGACTGTCAAACAATTAAAAAATGTGATTGCAATTAGTTGCACGATTAAAAAAAATAGTATCAATCACAATTTTAATTGCACAGCTAAAAACAAAATTATGCGCAGAAAAACTCAAAGTTATGCAAAATTATGTAGGTACTTTGTATGCCGGGGGGGGGGTTGGAGCCCAGGTAGGGTGGTTCCCTCATAGCCTGGCAGGATGTGGGATACTGTGGGTTAGGAGTGAGGGGCAGCAGCAGGGCTAGGGGAGTTGTGGCTTGGGAGTGACAGACAGACAGACACCCCCCCCAGCAAGTAAGTCTGTGGAGGGAAGATCGAGGCCCTCAGTGAGGGAGGGAAAGGGGCAGTTAATGAGAACAATGATTAATGCGTTAATCACAATTAAGTGACAACCCTAATTATAACTGCTATAAAGAGAGGGTGTAAATGGATGAAAAGTTCTTTCCTTTAAACTTCTGTGTATTTGTTGTTTCAACAACCTTTATCCAAACATCTAATTTCCGCTATTGGAAAAACAGTATTTCCAATAAGCTAACATGTAAAAAGAAAAGCTCTGAACTAGGATTCAATCTTTTGAAGCACTTCCCCACTTCATTTCTCATGGAACGAGAAGAAATGATGGTATTTAGTGCACTACAGACTCAAGCCTTAAGACTGAAAACTACCATGGGCATTGGAAGGGGGAGGGGGAAGAAGGGGGAGCTGTGTTATAAGCACCTAAAGCAGGAATTGGCAACCACAGGCCAAATCCAGCCTGCAATGGGAGTGGATCCAGCCCCAAAAAGGTGTGACCCAGTCTGCATTTTACTAAGGGTGTTCCAATTCCCTAACCATCTGATCCAGCCTGCCTTTTACTAATGGTGTGCCAACTGCCTCCAGCTGTTCTAGCCAGCTGCTCCACCTCATATGGAGGGCTGCTCTTCTTCTCTGCACCCTCCCTCACTAGAGCAGCTGGAGGGGAATGGTGACCCACAGTGCAGCTAAGTTGGCAGCCAGAGCCCTACATTTGCAAAACGTTGATGACCCCTTATCTAACACACAAAGTCTCAGAATACAATACTCTAAATTTAAAACAGAAATATTCACAGAAATAACTTTACAAGCAGTTTCTGCCACCAAACAACAAATAAACTACATCTATTATGCATAACATGCTTTTTTATGAAGGCTATAAAAATTTAACATACGTAATCAAATATTCAATGATTTCAGTACAAATTAAAAAACGAGTCAAAAGTCATTATTATACACATGAATTTAATTTAGAAGACAAATGTAATACTAATTTTTAAATGTAATTTATACAACATACTGGTTGCTATGAGGAAAATCTAGGAGGTGCTTCATGGTAACAAAGGGATGGTTCAATGTCTCAGCTGGAGTGATTCTTAAATCAGCGTCAATCAGCAACATTTTCTTCAACAGACTGACAAATTCTCTTCTATCTGCCTTCTCTGCCAACAGATCACTTCCTTCCAAATCCATCATCGTGTTCACCTGGTATGGAGTAAAAAAAAAGAGTCAGATAAAAATGTTTCTTCCAGTGTAAAGGATAAAGAATTGTTGGGTTGAAAAAAAAAAGGGCAAATTGGAACACTGGGAATTTGCTAACTTGACCAAACTTGCCTGGCTGGGGACAAATGAACACTTTTGGCTTAACCATATAAAACAGGGGTAGGCAACCTTTCCTGGCTGCAGGCCAGAATGATCTGCCCTTGGGATCCTGCTACTGCCACCACATGTCCTTGTAGCAGTACGTGGAGAGCACCCTCATCTGGAGCTTGTCCCTAACACAGAAGACGCGTCTGCAGCCAGGGCTTGCCACCAAATACCACCCAAGCCCTACACCTGCAAGCTGCATCTAATGATTCTGCAGGGTCACAAGTTGCAGACCCCTGACATAAATAACACCTCTGCACCCACAACCTGCCTAACAGCTCCTATTAGCCTTATACCATTCAACTGCTCCAAATCTGGAATTTGGAATTTAAGCAGTATGATGGTCAGGTGGGAAAAAAAAAGACAAAAAAAAATAAAAATCACTCATTGTTATTTTCTGGTCCTTAATCTGCCTCAAATAAAACAGTGCTCTGGAACAGAATGACTACAGTTGCTCCTCAATAAGAATATTATTAGGAAACACTTCTACCTAAGATCAAAGACCTTCTGTGATTCCTTCTGTTTCCAAACCACTAGAACAGAGGTATCAAACCATATGGCCACAGGCCAGATCCAGCCTATGAAGCCATGCCATATACTCTCCTCCCGCTCCCCCAGTGATGCTCCTGTGCCTGATCCCCTTTTCCTAATTAGCCAGCATACCTAATCTAGTGGCTATGTGCAGCACAGATCCCGAAGTGGCCAGAATGAGCACCATGTGCAGCAGAGTAGGGTCAGAGTGGCAGGTGCGCTGCACACAACGGCGGACCCAGCCAGACTGCACCACATGCAGTGCTTGCTCTAGGAGACATGCCACACCTGGCATCTGCTTCAGCTGGTCTTGGACCTGCACTGCACACAGCACGTGCAAGCCCCATGCACAGCACAGGTCCTGGACTGGCTGACTCGGGCGCTATATGTGGAGCCACCATGTGTAGTGTGGCTGCCCCTCCGGCCCTACTGCACCACATGGCCCCAATTCTGGTCATTTTGGGATCTGCACCAGGTCCCAAATCAGCTGGAGCAGCCACTGGATCAAGTATGCTTGGGAACAGGAAGGATGTCCATGGGCCATATCTGGCCTGCACATCAGCTCCATGCCATGCCCATGTGGGTCTGATCAGACCCAGGGCAGCACTGGGGCCAGACTGTGGGGCTCTGTGGGCCGGATCTGACTGCACCAGAACCTGTATTGCATGCAGTCCACAGGACTAGACAAGTTTGACACCACTGCACTAGAAAAAGAGTAGAAAGATGATTGATGCTGGTTGTAGCTCAGAGCTAAGAACTAGATTTTGCTATACTATGAAAAATGAGGGGAAAACCGACCTAAACAAATGGACTACCATCCTACTCCAAGCCCTTTTAATGCAATTAATTTTGCCCTATAGACAGAAAGTGCTGAATAAATACTAAGCATTATCTATTTTTTTCAAAATTATAAAGCTAATGCCTAAACTCAAGCCTGAACTGAATCTGTTTAGAGACACCAGCCTTGAAAATGGAATTAAATTTGGTGTTTTTTCCTTCCTGAAAAGTATAAGAAATTCCTTTCTATTAGTAAACCAAGTCATATAAAGCAGTGAAAGGAAGGGATACAGTTAGGGACAAAAGGGCATAGGAAGCTGCCACTATTTCCTGAAAAGGAATGAAGAGAGATAATATTGCCTATAGATAGAACCCAGGCTTAACAATAATTTTATCTAGACTGGTAACAGGCAAGATGTTACAGTAAAATAGGGAAATTATATGCTGCATACAGTATAACATCTTTCCTTCAGAACATATACGACTACACAGCACTCACTGAGTAACAAAGACAGACAACATCTTTGTATTCAAGAAACAGACACACGCAAATGAATAGCTTCTCCAGGAGCAAAGCAGGCAGGTGTGGATGGATGGATAATATTCTCAAATCGCCTTCTAATATACAAAAGCTATCTGATAAAAGTTTTAAAATGAGTCACCAGACAGTTCTCGGCTGTATCATTTGCAAAGGAACAATACCAGAATACTCACATGCACTATATCATCCAAACTGTTGAAAATATACTTTCTGGCCTCTTTAGACTTCATTCCCGTCTCTGCCTCATGTTCTTCCAGTGTCTCAAAAAGGAAGAAAACCAAACAGCTTATACCAATCTGTTAACTAAAGGGATACTTTCAGGTATAAATTATTTTAAAGTATTTACTGTGTTAATAAGCACAGTCTATAAAATTAAAATGGGTGAATGCTAATTGGAAACTTAATTTGTTTTCATGCTCTTTGCTTACTTTTCGTATTTCAGTCAGTTTGGACAATGAAAATAAACTAGCCAATTTTGCTTTCCAGCTCTCCCAAATTACCATCATTCTGCACTGTGATATATGGTTTTGCAAATAACGTGGGAAGTGCTTAAAGCCTAGCAAAAAGCCATTTGATGGAAAATTTTCTGTGATGACATATTTCGCAGATAAAAGGTTTTCTATTTGTTCATAGTTTACATACATGCATGCACACACCCTGCTACCTTTTGGAATGAAAAATTAGGTGACAAGGGGTGCATCTACATGTTCATTAACGCACAGTAGTTACTGCACAATTAGTTTAGTACTCACTTAATGAAGTACAAACTGCAGTTACTGTGCAGTAGCGCTAGCGCACAATTTTTTTAGTGACACTTAACTGCACAGCCTAATACTGCTGTACAGTAGCATATTAGCACAGTTTTTGGCCAGCACACTCCTGCACAGTGTTATTAGGTTACTGTGCATTAAGTGCCTTGTGTAGACGTGCCCAGGCTCACGTTAAAAAGGCAGAAACAGAATCATGCTCCATTCAACTGCTTTCCCCTTACAGTTTTTTAATGCATTTTACTGGTTCACAAATATAGTGAACTTTGTACAAGTATCTGGAATATGAAATCATCATATAAACAACAAACAAAACTTAAAGGATGAGTACAGAGTGTGACAGGATCACAATGACATTAAATTCCTGAAACCTCACTTTTTGTTTTTTAAAGTAATAATTCCTCCCAAATAACACACAAAACAAAACACTACCCTGGCTCCCACCCATGATCTCCTGGAACATTACTTCTAGCAAGACCTGTAAAAGAAAATCACCACCCATATCTGGTGTAAATTATAGGAAAGTTTCCTGATCATTCCGTCTAATCTAAGCTCAGAATATTTCATTCCAAATGGATTGGCTAGGATCGAGTCTTCCTTCCTCCCTCTGTTTAGTTTGATATGACAGGTTTAGAAAAGTACATCTGCAGTGAGTGGCAAAAGGGGACCCATCTTCTGCCCATCAAAAATACATTTTTAGCTGTGTTAAAAGATCATGTTCAGATTCTCTCTTACTGAAAGGCAGGATGGAAGTTAATATGGAATTTTTCAATGTATGAAAAACTGGAAACCTGGAATAACTGCAATTAAACAATTATAAAATTCTAATGTTATTCTGAGCCCCAAAAGGCACAGATTTGTGGACAGTTCCAATAATAGTACACCCCATCAGTGGTCTTTGCTATGTCTTCTAAATATACTAAGCTACATATACCAAATGATTTATTATGGAGAACTGGAATTATACATAATCAGTGCATCAGGAATTTAATTCTACATGTAACTGTATCTTTGTGCACATCTCCTAAGCCTTTCTGAATCCCTCCCAGAGGTAACAGGCAATTCATTTTTTTTCCATAGGAAAAAAACTGAACTCCTATTTAGACCAAACGGGCCTAAGAAAATATACCGTATTTTCACAAATTCAGCATGCCCCCAGATAAGAAACACATGTTTTTGAAAGGCAAAATGAAGAAAAAAAAATCTTTCCTTAAAAATACTGGTAAGTAGCATTAAATAACTTAATTACAGCAACTGGGAGCCCGGCATGCTCATTATGCTGCCCCCTGTGGAGCACATGGAGTGGCACTTTTGCCACCTGCCAAACTCCCCCAGAGCTTGATATTGCAGGGAAAAAAAGCTGTTACCATATTGTCTTGTGTATAACATGCACCCCACTTTCCAGCAGCTGGTGTTTGGGGGAGAGGTGTGCACTGTATGCAGTAAAACAGGGTAGGCCATTCTCCTTCAGTATTACCAATTAGTGAATGAAGTGCAGATATTGTAAATAAGCAAGCTTTTGGCTTCCTTTTGCGCATATATTCTGATATAATTTTTAATGATCATGAGACATTTATTCTAATGTATAAGACTTTTTACCTTTAACCTCCATCCCGAATATGGTGCATCTGTTTCTCTACAGAAGAATCTTGTAGTTTTCGTTCCCACATTTAACAATTGTTCTCCCGGCAAACCTTGAGTCTGTGAAATGTAACGAATCTGGAAGAAGAAAAAGGGCAAGGAATGAAACTTAGTTCTGGTTTTCAAATCATGATCTACATATTATATATATAATAAACCTATGCTTTGTCATTTCACACAATAAAATCCCACAGAGAATGAAAAAGGACAAACATCTACAAAGGAGAGAAACATCAATTCAACAGCTTTGTTCTACTCGCTCTATTTGCAATAAAAACTATGCAGAGCCAAGCAGCTGAACTAGTATTGACGAACACACACATAATTGTGGTCACAGAACAATTATTTTCTTGCGTTACTTACTGGCTTGAAACTACTACAACCATGACTTCATACACATAGAACACACTCATTAGGGCACTCCCTTCCCACTTACTCGTAACTTTTTCAAGACCCATACTGGAACCTTGCAGATGACCTTGGAGAAGTTCAGAGGCAACCTGACAAAAGTATTTCATTTTTTCCCTCTGATTAACATAAGTAGGCAATTAATGGTTACTGTTCTTTTGATATTTTGAAACAAAGTAATACACAGTGATTCAGCATAGGGAAGTATATGTAAGCACTGATGATTTATACCAGTGCTTAATGATGATACTATACATATCCATTGCTGGAAGATGATTCAATCTTCTGTTTCATGTTTTCTCCCCAACAAAATTATGATAGCCATTTTGCATACCATATGACTTGCTGACCCTTTTCTGTTTTATGGGCATTACCCCCAACACTGAGAAGATTTCATTTGGATAGTTATATTTCATGCACCTTAAGCTGTCCTTGTATTTTCAACTAGGTACAGTATTCTTTGGAAGATTTTATTTCCTGTATCGATGGCTGTTAAACAGTCATTATCTGTTTCATTCCAAAGATGACTGGAATACAGCTGTGGGTGCAATTTCTGGTTACTATTTTTAAAGTGCTCTGGAACCCTTCACAATATAGAGCCAGATCCTACATCTGCTGAGGACAATGGGACTATTTCTGACTTCAACAAGTACTGAACAGGTCCACAACTCAAAATATAAACATATTGCCATTTCCTCTAAAGCAGCAGGTGTAGAGGAGATAATGGGTGCTGTTTATATATTAACATTTGCTTTTAAAAAAACAACACTTAAATCGGGCCATGATTATGTTATCACGCATTTTTACAATTCTCTGTTGAGTGCTACAATAAAAAAAAAGTCTGGGCAAAAGAAATAATTTTAAAAGGTCAGAGGTTTGACCTAAATCCTTCAATAAGACAAAGTAACCAAGTTAAAATAATATTTTTGCTTTAACTTGCTTTGTTGTGCATGAGTGTCATAGGGATCTGAGAACAGTACACGACAGCAAATATCACACGAACAAAAGACAGAGTCTTCTCTTTACGTTTCCTCTCTTCTAATTCTTTACTTAAGAACCCCTGTATCCTATCCTTAAGCCAACAGGAACACAGATAAAGTTCTTCAGGTTAAAAACTACAGACATCAAAATTACAAACTGCCCATTAAATAGACTTTGCTTTATAGAAACAGAGTCTCAATGTTTTTTTATTTACATGAATATAGCAGAAAATCTGCCAGACATCCCTGAGACACTGCAATGGTTTGATGTTCGCAGCAGTGAAGTGCTGGAATTAATTTCCATTAACACAGTTCTGTGAAACCAAGTCTCTTATATCAGTAGACAAATCCCCCTTGCAGAAGGATTCTTCAGTTCTTATTGTATAATGTTGCAAACAAACAATATTTACAGTAGCAGTAGGATCTAGAAGAGATTGGAGGGAGGAGAGGGGGGAG
>NW_005842688.1:293024-293654 GCF_000455745.1 Alligator sinensis | reverse complement strand
GGGGAGGGTAGAGGGTAAGGGTTTCAATAAACAGTCCTAAACAGTTGCTATATTCAGCCATGCATAGCCCAACATAGATACCAACACATTTTTGTTATGAAATTACTTTAAATAAAGGGAAAAAAATCCCTAACGTTACAGAAATCCTGATCGCACCAAAGCTAATGGTTATTTTACTACTGAATTCTATGGTAACAGTATAGATTATATCACAAATGTTATCAAGTGCTTCTTTCCCTTTTAAATTCAATTTGAAGAGAATCTCCAATCTTGTTCATTTTTTATAACTTTTCTATACAACTAATTGCATAAGGAATCATTAATGTCACTCTATAACAAGGGTAGGCCAGAGTGCCAAAAAACCTGCAATGTCTACCTTGTAAGGTGCTGGAGTGCCGGCATGCCAGAAAACTAAACCGGGGTGGGAAGTACATGACAGGATGCAATGCATATTAATATAGTTAATAATCATAAATGTTGCTTTTTATAGCAAATACCAGGTCTTCTAAAAATTCTAAGCCTGGCAACAATAAATAAAACTTCATATCCTACCTGTGTTCTTATGTATTCTTTTTTGTTAAGCATGTGATGAGAGAGAAAGAGAGAAAGAAAGAAAGAGTGAGAGAGAGA